>NC_056731.1:427199216-427369216 GCF_019279795.1 Protopterus annectens | reverse complement strand
TTTGATTGTTTGGGATATGTGGAGGTCATAACTGGGAGATTTGTCAATGGTGACACCTAGCAGTTTGGTATAGACTACTATTTTGGCATTATTAGTGGAGTAAATGGTAAATGGGATGGGGGTTGAGATATTTTATTGTTGATAAATAATAGTAGTTTGGTCTTGTTGGGGTTGAGTATTACTTGATTGTGGAAAGGTAGAGTTCAACTTCAGTAAATGCTTTTTGAGTTTTTTGCAAGAGTTCAGGGATTGAGGAGGCTGAGCAGATGAGTGTGGAATCATCTACATATTGTATAATGTTAGCGGATATGGTGGCTCACTTGAGATCACTTGTAAAGATTGTAAGGAGAAGAGGTCCAAGTATGGAACCTTGTGGTATGCCTACTGAGACTGGTAAGGGAGTGGATATATCTTCTAGCCATTTCACAGCTTGCTGTCTGTCTGACTTGTAGCTATGGATCCACAATAGGGTAGATTGTGAGACGTTTAAGGCATCTAGTTGGTATAAATGTTTTTGGTGTGAGACAGTGTCAAATGCTTTTGACATATCTAGGAAAACTGATGAAACATAGAGACCATTGTTTCCTGATTGGTTGATTATGTCTGTGAAGTTAAGTAGGGCGGATGTGGTACTATGTTTGGGTCTGAAGCCATGCTGTGTATTTGAGAATAGGTTATTGTTCAGAAGTCAGGGAAAGATTTATGTGTGTATACATTTTTCAAGGATTTTGGCAAGGTGAGGGAGTATTGCAATGTGTCTGTCATTTGATAAGAGAGTTGATGTGGCACATTTATGTAGGCAAATTATATTGGCTGTCTTCCAGAGTTTGGGGACATATTGCTTACAGATTGGTTTATTAGTAGAGAGTCTGTGTAAGTAATGACATCAACTGCCAGCTTCAGGTAATCATTTGGAAGCAGGTTGGCTGCTAGAGCAGAAGGTTTCAATTGATGGAGAAGTTTGCTAATGTAACTTGTAGGTATTGGTTTAAGGGTAAATAATCCAGGATTATTGGCAGAGATGGTGGGCACAGTAAGTGAACTGGTAGGGTTATGACTTAGTAGGGACAGTATGGAATTTGTAAAGTGAGAGTTGAATTGACTGGCTGTGCTTTCAGTGGTGTTAGGTGAGGAGAGGTTTGGGGTAGAGGAACGTTTGGGATTGAGATGTTGATTTATAGATGCCCACATTTTTGGGCTATTGTCTTACTATTTCTGTTGAGCAGCTGAATAGTAGGATTTTTTGTCTGTCTTTGCTTTCTGAGTGGGTTTCTTAATTGTTTGTAGTTTTGCAGGGCTGTTTGGTTTTGGCTGACTAGGTAATGGAACCCTGCTTTGTCTCTTTGCTTCATAAGGGGTTTAGTGCTTTTAGTTAGCCATGGGGTTGGTTTACTTTTTATATGCATTTTCCTGATGTGAGCTACTTTGTCTAGGATTTCTAGGAATGTGTTATTAAAGTATTGGGTTGTATTATCTAAGTCGAGGTATTTTAGTGGGAACCAATCACTACTTTGCAAGAAGGAGTTAAAAATATCCGAGGAGAAATTATTTGTGTTACGGATGTGCTTGTATATGATGGAATTATTGGGGGTTGCTTTGTGTCTTAGGAGATAAGTGGGTCTGCGATCACTGAGGGTATCTGGGAGACATCTAGAGTGAGGCAGAGGGAGGGTCTAGTAAATGAAAATCCAGTCAAGTGTAGATTGTTTTTTGCTGTGTTTGTAAGTCCTATGTGGGGTGGAGATGATTTGGGTAAAGCCAAAGAGGTTAATATAGTTTGAAGGGTTTTCTGAAGAACATGAAGACCAGTCTAGGCTGAAATTGCCAGCGATGATAGTTTCTTGGTTAAACTTGGTTGCTGCCCAATTTAGAAGATTTTCAGTTATAGTCTAATTGTTGCTTGGGGGATGTAGACCATGAGGATAATGATGCATTTATTATTGTTTAGTTGTAGGCTGGACACAGGTACTTCTGAACTGTATGGATCAGTGGGGTGGTCATCTAATCTTTCTAGGTTAAGTGTGTCCTTATAAACAATTACAATGCCACCACCTTGCTTGCTGAGTCTGACTAATTTATGAATATTGTAACCCATGAGTAGTAGTTCACTGACTTTAATGTGTGGGCTTAGCTAGGTTTCAGTTTGTATGACTTATTCAGATGTATATAGACTGAGGGTGGCTTGGAATTACACAGCTTTGTTTAAGATGCTCCTTAGGTTAATATTTAAGAGTAGGAGGTCAGAGCTACTATGAGGGTAATTCATGAAGTATTGTAGGTTTGAGTTTCTATATGGTGGAATTTGTTGGGAACTTAACTGTGGGCCAGGGTCTGTATGGATATGTCACTAGCTAGAATTAGTAATGATAAATTGCATGGGAATAGGTTGGCAAGTTTTGTGAGTAATTTCAAATATTTACAAAACAGGTTGGATGTTGGTTGGATGGATAAATACTTGAATAAGAAAAGTTCTGTGGGGGTTGTTGTAGAGGTATGGTAATATAAATTAGCTTTGTGAATTCTTATTTTATAGGTTGTGTTGACTAGTGTTTGTGAGAAGATTTTTGTGAGTATGGTATGAAGTAAGTTAATAAGTGTCAGGTAGAAAGGTAGATGTGAGTATGTGAAAAAGTAACATTGTTTGGGTTTGTGAGATTTCATGAGTGTGAAATGTGAGTGTGGTGTGAGGTGTAGTGCACACCGAAAAGGGAATAGCTGTTTTATGACTGTGAGAGAATGTTAGGTAGTGAAAACAGACATGCCTATATGTAATACCTTAAAAGGTGGGAGAGGTGGGGTGGCTATAATGGATAGCTTAGTTGGTGGGGGGTGGTGTGGGTGGTATGTGTTTGGTTACTGAGAGAAAAGTGTGGGGGCTGTGTGTGATTGGTTTTTTGAGAGAATTGGGGAGGAGTAAGGATTATATATGTGTGTGTGATGTGCGGGTCAGTGGGAATGGGGGTAGAGTAGGGGAGCAGAGTGAGCTCAGCAGAACAAAATAAAAATCTATAAGTTTGTAAGTAAGGTGAATCATTAACAGAGTCTCACAGGAAATGGAGCAGGCCTGAGAACAACATTTGTTGTGAACCTGAACTACTCCGAGTGAAAGCCTAATAGGGGAGACTATTGACAGTTGGTGGAAAGAGAGAAGTTGGTAGAGGAGAAAAAAGCAATAAGAAGTCAGTAGTAGAGAACAGCAGCTAGGTGGTAAACAGCAGACAAAAGAGGGGCAGCTGAAGTGTGGCTAGGTGGTGTGTGTATATAGCCTTAGGCAAGAATATACAGTTAAATGTGAGGATGCTAGCATATATGAATGTTTGCAAAAATGTAGGACCACTGTTTCTTTAGCTAGGAGAGTGGATTATTCCACAATTGTACTGTGTAAAACTCTTAGTGCAGCCTCCTGAAGTGGGCAGAAAATTGTGGCCTAAGAAAAGAGAAGAAAGGAGAAGAAGATTAGTTAACATAGACCACTATAGTGAATGCTGTGAGGAATAGAAGAAGGAAAGAGGAGAGAGGTAATGGTGGAGTGGCTGAATATAGTAGTATACCAGTATAGGTTTGGATTTATAGAAAAACACAAAGTTTTGGATGTAGGAAGCTTAGGCTTACAAGACATACTCTGGGATTCAAAAAAGCTTACATGGAGTGTAAGAATAGTGCAGCTGCTCCTGCATGGTATATGGCCGCTGAGCGATCCAGTAAACAAGCCTGGGAACGTGCATGAGCCTGGCAGCACTATTCCGGCATGGACACAACGGAATAATGCTAATTACCTCATTTGCTGGTGAAAACCATGCAAGTGAGGTGAATTAGCAGTTCAGTAAAGAGACAGGCACCTGTGCAGGAATAGTGTAAGGTGCAGAAATGTATTCGGCTAATAACCGAGTACATTTCTGCAAAAATCAAAACGGAGGCATGACAGCTCAAAGCAAAACATGTATTAGAATATTTAGGCATACCAATGGCCACAAATATGGCCATTGGCATTGAAAAGTGTTTCAAAATTATAAAATTCAAAGTTTATTATTTTTGGCCGATTTCGGCTATTTAAGCATAGGGGAGTGGCTCGAAAATGGGATCGTGCTGAAAATAAAAAAAATGTGAAAAGTCAATTTTAAGTGAAATCTGCATTTTACCATTATAGTCTATGGCAAGCAGAATCAAAACAAGAACAGGTAACACTAACCTGGTTGCTAAGGAGGAAGTCTGTGGTATAGTGGGGTAACCTGGGATTAAAGCAGTGGGGGTATGCAAATGAGCAGATTTTTCTGAATCACTATATGGGAGATCATTCTCTGGCTGCACCTAACCATGTAGGAGCTATAAGGCAATGATGTAAGCAGAAGAAGCAGCAGACATGAAAAGTGTGTGTGTGATGCTTGGTGTAAGCACACTGGAGCACCACAGCTCCCATTTGAGCTTAGCTAAGCAAAGCTAAGCTGGGGGGGGTGTGTCTTAAGCTATGGGTCTTATTCCATGAAATGAAGAGCATGTTCACATCCATGGGAGGGCCATTGATTCTCAAAACTGTTTACCTTAGCTAAACGGGTTTGTGTGGCATGCACTGGGTCTTAAACAAAAAAAAAATGAAATTAGCAGAACTGTTTACATTTGGGTAGCGGGTTTGAGCGGTGCACCTCGGGGCTTAAAAGGGGCGGAAATGGGAAGGGGAAAAAAGGAAAATAGCAGAACACAGGCACTGAAGTATAAATAGTATAGCTGGCAGGTGGAATGTATCATAGCCAATCACACAGGCAGCATCTGCAGCACAACATTATAATCTATGCAAACACCTTTTGGTCTGTTTTTTCCCACAAACTCTGCACCATAGGTGTACACACTTGGAGAATTTTAACTGACAAAACTAACAAAATGTTAGGGGTCTGCTTTAGCTTTGATACATCATTATGTGCTAGAGGCTGAAGACGGTGATGAGGATAAGGCTGACATCTGCCACAGACTGAGGAGGAGGAGAAGAGTGTTGAGTCCCAGGGTAGCCTACCAGGAGCTACATGATCTGTAGATAGTAGAGGGCTACAAGTTGGACAGGGACATACTTCAGCAACTCATCAAGCTGTGCCAGCCTCACCTCAGACCCAGAGCCAACAGAGGGGAGCCCATCCCAGTGGATACCAAGGTATGTGTAGCCTTAAGAATACCAGCTACAGGTACTTTCCAAAGACCTACAGGGGATATCATGGGGTCTCACAGGCACCTGCATCCAGGATATTCCACCAGTTTCTGGATGCCATGCTACCACATGCCAGTGAGCACATTTACTTCCTCAGCACCCATGAGGAGAGGACCAGCAATATGCATCACTTCCACCATATAGCAGACTACCTGAAAGTACTGGGTGCCATAGACTGCATGCACATCCACATCAAAGCACCACTTGGTGACCAGGGTAGGGGGTATGTAAACTGCAAGGGCTTTCATTCCATCAACTGCCAGGTCATGTGCAATGCCCAGGGAATTATCATGAATGTGTCTGCTGGCAGCCCTGGAAGCTATCACAACTCCCACATCTGGCATTCCTCACAGCTGTACCAGGGATTTGCCAGGGGGGACATCTAATATGGGCATCTGGTGGGGGATGCTGGCTATGCACTGGAGCTGTGGATGATGACACCCATCAGAAATGCACACACACCCACTGAAGAATGCCATAACAAGACACACACACAAACCAGGATCATTATAGAGCATGTGTTTGGGATGATCAAGTCACGGTTCTGCTGCCTTGACATATCTGGTGGAGCCCTGCAGTACTCTCCAGCCACATGTGCATACATGTTCATGGTATGTGCCAGGATACACAATAAGATCCTGCGGAAACAGCTGCAGCAGTAACAGCAAGATGAAGGGCCACAGAGCCCCCCACCATTGCCTAGGTCCCCAAAGGCACAGAGGGACTCGAAGGAGGAAGCCCCTGAGCCTACTCCTGTAAGCAGATGGAGGCATTCCCAGTATGCCCAGGCCTTTGCAAAGATGCAATGCATAGCACACACACTGATACTGTAGAGGACCCAGGGACTGACACCTCTCTCTGACTCGAACACACAGTGAAATGGATGCCACACACATCACACTACCTGTAGCTTACCATGTATAGGCATTGTGCCCCGTGAATTCAGCACTCACCCACCATCCCCACAATTGCTGCATGCACAAGGAATGTCAGTCTCCTAAGCAATAAATGAATGGAGTACTATGTTCTAGTAGCATATCTATTGTATCACTGCATGCATGCAAGGGAATGGGGTGGCCTACTGGGGTAGCAACAAAGAACTGACAGCAATGTGGGACACCAGGAAAAGTCTTCCTAATACTGGCTTCCCCACACTATGCAGTATTATCCAAGGTGACAAATCTCACTGGAGTATATGTGTGTGTGTGTGGGGCAAATAAGAGGGTCATAGGTCACATGTATGGATGTCAATGTGGGGATCCCATACTCACCCCTCAGACTCACCCAGCAAGTCAGTCATAGAAAACCATAAAGGAATGTCTAGCAAAGGCCCACAAATGGTGACAATGATGGAATACCCCCTTACAGACTTACACAGTGATATCACAGCAGGCCTTGCAGTTGCAATAAGGCTCTGAAGGGTAAGAAGTCTGAAACTCAATTGTATGCCATTACAATCTAACCTGTGGTCTCTAGTGATATGCCTCTATTTTCCAAGACAGGGCACAATACTATGCTGAATGGAACCAAAATGTAAAGACAATATTAACACAGTATGTGCAAATGTGTACAGTTGACATGTGTGTGTTCCCTCACACCCATATTGTCATAGAAATGCAGTAACATGTAAGTAGGTAGGGTATTAGCAGCAGAGCACACATTACCAGGGCTGTCCCAATCAACATAATGTGTTGCATGTCCACAATATGCAGGGGTCAATTATCTATGTATATGCGTGGAAAATGGAGAATATCAACATCTGTGCAGTGACAGAGACCTGGTTCAAGTCTCCAGAGAGCACCCCTGCATTACCAGGCTATAATTCATGCCACACCTTTTGGCCACCTAACCTGGATCGAAACACTAAAGGTGGAGGCGTGTCCATATTCATTAAGGATATCCACAACTCCAGGCTAGTTGCTCAGCATAATGCATCTGAGATTATCCAAGTGCAACTAACTCTGGCAAGACCGCAAACCAAATTGTAGCTTGCTACAGATCCCCCACCTTGCCCCAGGATTCCTACTCCTCATTTCTTGATACACTGGAAAATATTAGGGTACAACCTAACACCCTAACAATGGGTGATTTCAACTACCCCACCATTAACTGGGAAAACTACTCATGTACCAACTCTTGTGCTCAACATTTTCTGGAATTCATAAATTCCAACGCCTTGGATCAACTTATTCACACCCCCACCAGGGGCAGCAATATCCTAGACCTGGTCATTACCAACATGGGCAACACACACCAGAGGTCAATTCCTTGTTGGTCAGATCCGACCACAAGCTAATCACCCAAGACATCTACATCCCACCCCCACCCCCCATTACAGAAACCACCGTAAATAATTTCTCCAAAGCCAACTTCACATTTCTTAAGACAGAAGTGGCAAACTTCACGACACCCATTCTGACAGACAAGGTACGGCTGCTGAATCCTATACAAATGCAATTAATAAACACTTACATGAGTGCATGGACAATGCAATCCCTAACAGAACCAAGATGCTATCCTCCCAAAAAAGGAAGCCAATCTGGTGGTCCCCAGCCATAAACAAACTCTACAACATAAGAAAGAAACTGTTGCATGATTGGAGGAACTCAGTAGTCAGCCTCAGTAAGAAGCTGAGATCCCTCATAAAATCCTCCAAAGCTAGTTATGAAAACAAAATCGCCACTGATTCTAAAGACAACCACAAAGCATCCTATAGCTATGTCGAGAATATCAACGGCATTACTCAGATCTGCTCTGAGTTACAGCACAATGGCACTAAATATACAGAACCAACTGATATTGCCAACATTCTGCAGATATGTTCAGTACTAACTTCACCCCCCTCTCATCCCCTAAAGGGCCCATCTCTATACTGAAAGAATGTAAAGTTCCTGTAATCATGGCTGCACAGGTAAAAAACACACTCTCCAAATCCAAGAGCACAGCATCCATGGGACCTGACAAAATCCCAGGCTGTGTTCTATATGAACAACAGAACGAACTGGCACCCCATCTAAGTACCATGTTCAATCATAGCCTCACCTTAGGCTTTGTGCCCACTGAATGGTGCAACAGCAATGGTTATCCCACTCCACAAAAGGGGAGCCACCACGGACCCCAGGAACTACTGCCCCATTAGCCTGACGAGCCTGGTCAGCAAGGCTATGGAACATATCATCATGGAACTTATAAACAATGACATTGGTAATCTCCAAACTCTGGACCCTACCCAGTTCGGGTTTGTAATAGGCAGATCATGTCTCCTAAATCTGATGGACTTCTTTGAAGCAGTCACCAAAGCCATAGATGAGGGTAAGGTGGTTCACACAGCCTATCTAGATCTCGCCAAGGCTTTTGACATCATCCCCCACTCTGGAATTATAGATAAACTCACTAAACTAGGTATAAATTCCTATGTCACAAGATGGGTTGCCAACTGGCTCACTGACAGAACCCACACTGTGAAAGTAGCAGACTCCAAATCCAACTTTAGTCCAGTGACAAGTGGAGTACCACAGGGCTCAGTCCTGGTTCCTCTCTTGTTTGGTATCTACTTCTCTGAAGTACAGGCTAACACAGAAGGTCTTTGGCTAACAAAGTTTGCAGATGACTTCAGACTAGGAGCCATAATCAAAACTCCTAACGATGTGGACATCCTACAAAAGGGGCTCACTGAGACAGATGCCTGGTGTCAAAGCCATGGCCTCAAGCTCAATGCCAAAAAGTGTATTGTCATCCCTTTTGGTAAAAACTCTGTACCCATGAACTACCACATATGTTTTAGTCTACTTAACACAGAAAGTGTGATAAGAGACCTTGGGACACAGGTGGACAGTAGTCTCGCCTTTGATAATCACATCACCACAGTAGTCAGGAAATCCTTCTGCATGGCACACCTCATCACAAAAGGTTTCACATCCAGGGTAAAAAAGAAGACATTGTTCCCCTCTACCCGTCACTCATTAGACCCATTATAGAGTACAACTCCCCTTTTGGTATGTACCTAACAAGACATCTACAACAACTGGAAAGGCTGCAGAAATAACTCACAAAGAGGATTACTGGCCTCAAACAGATGCCCTACGCAGACCGTCTCAAAAAACTCCAGCTATACTCCATCGCATATTGCCTACTCAAAGGCGATCTCTATCTAATATACAAAGCTATGTCAAACCCAGAGCTGTTGGACATGCACCACTTAAATAAATCTCAATCCCTCCAAGCTATGTACTCTAGGGACCTAAACCTTGTCGCAACAATAAACAGAACATGCTGGTGGGATAGATGCCTGTCCCAGAGACTTCCCATACTCTGGAACAAAACATCTATCTACATCAAACAAAGCTCCTCATTAGCAATCTTCAAGAAAAATCTTGATGATTGGATGGGAGACAAGAAATTCACCCCAGGGATCACTTCTGTGGCTCTGCTCGGCAGGGGCACAGGAAAATAATTTTCTTGGGTGGCGAAAGCCAGGGTACCATTTGGCTAGGCTTATATAGGCCCTAGGACCAATAGCCTAGTACCTACCTATAAACCTATGAACCTATGAAATACTGTCAGAATGTGGCCAGCACTTACTCCTGGCTGTTGTGTCTTAGTGGCCGAGGTACAGTACTGTGGTAGACAGAGCCATGCGCCAAGAATCGCATACCAACTATTTTGCATGTCAGTTACACCTAGGGTGGGAGTTGTACCCAGTGTCCAGATGTCAATACCCATTACTGCCAGTAAACTGGACAGGTCATGGATAGGGGGCCACACATATGAACAGTACACAAGTCAGAGTAACCTACACAGTGCCTACAATGCCTCCCAAGAGTACAGACCCTTTCCAGAATGTACAGAAGTTTGCATCATATTTGTGGTGTCTTTATCATGAAATAGTGGTTGTGTGGCAAATTATTGGCAAACCATGAAAGTCTAAAGTCAGAAAATAATGATGGATTGTAGTGTCTCAGACTACTTACCCTATAGAAAATGCATGCTAATGCAAAATCTGTTATTATATCACCCTTAAAGGTTTGTAAAGCCAATAGTTAAAATGGTCCATATACTTAGGACTTTGTCACCAAATTAATTATAGCTTTGTCCAGATGTCTGGCTCTCATATGTAGAGAGGTATGGTGCCTAGTAGCACAGCAGGTACCAGAAGGTAAGTGTACTGGCAGGTCATAAAAGCCTGCCATCTTACTGTCTCAGCACTGACAACATGTCACTGGCCAACAGCCATACCCCTGGAATTGCAGGTTGTCACAGAAGGAGCACAAGTATGCCTTGTATATCTGTTCTGCTTGTCTAACATTGCATTCACCTGCAAAGTATTTGCAGAACAAGAAAAGGTCATGTCAAAACATCAATGGCAGACAGTGGGGAAGCAGATGTCACACCCATAACAGAAAGCAAGCAAGTAGCAAACTGGTCTCCCAACTGTCTATGTATGGCAAAACAGTATCAACACCCTGTCCCCATGTGTGGGCATTTGTCTGAATGTCGTATGTGTGTCTGTCCAAATGTCAGAGTCAGTGACAGTTTGATAGTTAGGCCAACATGTAGCTGCATAATACCAAAGTAACACAAACTGTCTGAGGACCCCAACCAATGTAGTGGTGCAATGATGGACAACCTGCCAAATAGGTATGCTCAGAGGTGTGTAGTCCATAACCTTGTGTGTGATGTTTTAGCATTTACCATGCTCACACCTGAATTACAAATACATAACAATAGCCATTGTGGGCAAAGTCTGTAACCGGACTACAGAAGGATAAAGAGACACACAGAAGGGGGAGGGGAGCCAATAGCCAGACAAATGGAGAAGGTGCACACCAGAGCACATTTTGTAGTAACATAGGTGCAACTGCAGTGTATGGAGTCAATAAGCATCCCCTGCAAATACACAACACACACCCACATAAGTGGAGGTCCACGACAGAGGCACAGCAAAATAATGGGTATAGTTCCCCATACTAAAGGGGTGGCGTAAGCCACAAAACTATGGGCTAGGCTTGTAAATGCCCTCGGGCAGATAGCCTAGTATGAACCTATGAACCTATGAACAAATCAAAACCCCAAGTAAAGGGCACCTCAGAGGCAAAAACACATGAGAACTTTCGAAACCTACACACCACAGACCACACATACTCCACACACCAGTGTTCTGCAAACACTAAGGCCATAGCATACACACAACATATTTCTAATAGAAGACTCCACTGTGAGACACACAGATGTGCCACACACCAGGCAGGATAAGGAGAAAGTCACAATTACTTGTTTGGCAGGTTCCATAATCTGCCATATCACACATACACACAAGTCACCCCACAACAGGTACAGGTATCACACTAGCCTGGTCCATGGTGGTGTGAATGATGTCAGAAGTACATCATGAACTATAGAAAGGCAGACATGATGCAGCATGCTAAATATGTGTCCCATGCAGGTATGTCCCTAGCCGGAAGCAGCATCCTGCTGTCACCCAGAGTGATAGATCAATATGAAAAGAAAGTGATTGTCAGTAACACCTGACTCACTTAACATTGTCAACCCAAGGGGACCCACTGCCTGGCAGCCTGGGAACATATGAGTGACAGAACATACTGCCTTGCTACAGATGGCCTGCATCAGTCTCACATGGCCTACAGGCCTCTGGCAAAGGACCATGCCTCATCCATAGTACTGTTGTAGGGAATGAAATGGGGTCCATTCTACCAACATAACACAGTCAACAAAAAAATGCAAATAAAAGGCCATGCCGCTAAATGCTAGTAACATACCTCTCAACCTCATACAGCAAGAAGTCTGGACAAAGCCATAGATAATGGTGAGATAAAGGCACAACTATAGGGAGACTTTTGAAATAATGCTCTCATAATGTTAGAAAGGTGATAAAATAACAGAGGGGGTGTGCAGTAGCATGGATGTCATGAAGGGTGTGAAGTCTGAAACTCTAATGTTCGGTCATTATTCCCTGGTTGCAACCCTGAGTGATTTGCAACAAACTTGCTAGAAAACCATAAAAACTGACCAGATATATGAGGCATGAATCTGGATTATCTGTGAGAATCTGTACAGTTGTGAGGTATGGCCACACCACAATATGACCTTTCAGGTGAGAAGATTGCTGCATAACCAGGTGATCCCTAGCCAGTATATCACCAAGGTGCTGGACCTTTTACACAACTTCATCAGTCAATCAGCTGTAGCCACACCTCCCAACTGGCCAGATTGTGCAAGAATGTCTAGCGTTTGCCTCATAATATTGGTCTATGCATCATCCATCTTGTATTTCTCTGGCAAATAACTATGATGATCCGATGATATCTGTCAGTAGGTAATGACACAATACATTACAGTGTCAAACATTACATAAGTCAGAAAATGTCTGCTAAAACAAACCCTGTAACTCAAGCAACTTATACATTAATAAGAGGAATAGTTACAGTATCTCCCTATGTTTGGTCCATTGTTTCCCCATATTGGCAGCCTATCTCCAGATATCTTGCACAAACAGGTTGCAAGGTATGGTGTAGCACACAACACCCTGGACTGACATTATAGCTATTCCTGGAATGGATTGCCACACTTTCTATAGAAGGTCATACTGAGCATGCTCCTACACTTAGAGAAATAAAGCCCATGTCTGAAACCACAATGGGCTATATATATCTGTATTGTGCAGATGTCTTTGCACACACACAAGTATGTACACCTAACTGTCTCCACACACACACCCATCAGACAGGATTACCTACAGCCAGCTGTAGGTGGCCCATATGTGGTATATCTGCATCTGTTGCATGTGATACACACACACACATATATATAGGCAATATCTTACAATATGTCAAGCATACACACACATAGACATGGGAAAGAGAGAGACAGACAGTGATAGAGTGAGATACACAGGGAACAAAAATACAGAGAGTGAGTCATACACAGGGATACCCTGAATGGCAGAGAGTGATGTCCTGCTGCAGACAGTTGCATACCAGTCATAACCACTGGCACATGCCAGAATGAAGATGAGATTCATTGTCTGATGGTACTGAGGTGGGGTTGTAATATCACATCACCTCCTTTGTGTGTGTGTGTGTGTGTGTGTGTGTGTGTGTGTGTGTGTGTGTGTGTGTGTGTGTGTGTGTGTGTGTGTGTCTGCAGGTCTAAGTATTATGATGCCTTACACACCCAGTACACTTCCCATTGCCCTACTTTACAAGATCTGCTGTCATTCACCTTTGAGGTACCTTTGGACGGGTTTCAGTCTTCTAAGCTCTATAATGTGTGTAATAACTGTGTAACACTATAATACAAATAACTAGATAGGTGGGGGTTCTAATCACAGTCCCGGCATATGTATGTGGGTGTGTGTTTGTGTGTGTGTTTGTGTGTGTGTGTGTGTGTGTGTGTGTGTGTGTGTGTGTGTGTGTGTGTGTGTGTGTGTGTGTGTGTGTGTGTGTGTGTGTGTGTGTGTGTGTGTGAGCGTGTGTGTGTATAGGAATAAGTGTTTTAGTCCTTTCCCACCCAGTACACTTCCCATTGCCCTTCATCACAAGATCTGCTGATGTCATTCACCGTAAAAGTACCTTTGTACTGGCCTCAGATTTATAATCCCTGTGGTGCATGCATTAACTGCATGACACTATAGTACAAATAACTAGTCAGGTAGGGGCTCTAATCTCAATTCTGGCAAATGTAAAAGTGTGTATGTTTGTACGTTAAAGATTTTGAGCCCATTCACATGCAGTATACTTCCCATTGCCCTACTTTCGCAGTCCTGCTGATGTCAGTCACCTTAGAAGTACCTTTGGGCAGCCCTCAGCTCTATAACCTCTGTGGCGCATGAGATAACTGCATCAAACTCTATTCAGTTGCTTACCGCTTGCTCAGAGGTGACCTGTGCCTGACATACAAGGCCATGTCAAACCCAGATTTGATGAACATGCTTCACCTCAAAAAATCTAGATCCCTCAGAGCCACAAGGGCAGGAGACTTAAACCTCGACACGGTTATTAATAGGATGTGCTGGAGGGATAGATTCATCACCCAAAGACTACCTATGCTGTGGAACAAAATCCCGGTATATGTGAGGCAGAGCACCTCGCTGGCCTTGTTCAAGTGGAATCTTGACCAATGGATGGGAGATCGCAGATATACCCCAGGGATTACCTCAGTGTCACTACTCGACAGAGGCACAGCAAAATAATGGGCACAGTTTCTCCAAACTAAAGGGGTGGCGTAAGCCACAAAACTATGGGCTAGGCTTGTGAATGCCCTCGGGCAGATAGCCTAGTATGAACCTATGAACCTATGAACCTATGAACACTGTAGTAAAAATAATTAGTTAGGTAGGGGTTCTAATCCCAGTCCTGGTAAATGTAAAAGATGTGGGTGTATTTGTAGTTTATAGAGTTTGAGCCCACTCACACCCAGTACTCTTCCCATTGCCCTACTTTATCAGTCCTGCTGATGTCAGTCATCACAGAAGTACCTTTGGGCAGCTTTCAGCCCTATAAGCTCTGAGGCATATGCAATAATTGTGTACCACTATAGTACAAATAACTAGTTAGGTAGGGGTTCTAATCTCAGTTCTGGCAAATGTAAAAGTGTGTGGGGGGGTGTAGGTTAAAGATTTTGAGCCCATTCACAACCAGTACACTTCCCATCACCCTACTTTAGTAGTCCTGCTGATGTTAGTCACCTTAGAAGTACCTTTGGTAGGCTCTCAGCCATATAAGCTATGTGGCACATGCAATAACTGCGTACCCCTATAGTACAAATAACTAGTTAGGTATGGGTTCTAATCTAATTTCTGGCAAATGTAAAAGTGTGTGTGTGTGTGTGTGTGTGTGTTTGTGTGTGTGTGTGTGTGTGTGTGTGTGTGTGTGTGTGTGTGTGTGTGTGTGTGTGTGCGTGCATTTGTAGGTTAAATATTTTGAGTCCATTCACACCCAGTACACTTCCCATTGCCCTACTTTAGCAGTCCTGCTGTCAGTCACCTTAGAAGTCCTTTTGTGGAACCCTCAGTCCTATAAGCTCTGTGGCATGTGCGATAACTGCATAACGCTATAGTACAAAGAACTAGTTAGGTAGGGATTCTAATCTCTATCCTGGCAAATGTGTGTGTGATTGTATTTGTGTTTGTAAGTCTGTATTTCTCTAGGTTAAAGTATTTTGTGGCTTTTCCTCACCCAGTACATCTCCCACTGCCATACTTTACAAGGGTTGGTGATGTTCCTCATCTTAGAAGTACCTTGGGACACCCTTCACCCTATAAGCTCTGTGATGCATGTGATAAATGCATAATACTGTAGTAGCAATAACTAAATAGGTAGGGGTTCTAATCTCAGTCCTGACAAATGTGTGTGTGGGTGTGAGAACAGTATCATGTGTATTTGGGTGGGAACCATATCCAGTGGGGGTGGGTTTTACAATTTTTTGTTGTGGTCCACCCAGTGCACATCCCATTGTCCACTTTACAAGCCCCACTGTTGTCATCCATTGTAGAGGTAGCTGTAAACACTATGCAACACTATAAGCTCTGTGCCACATGAAATGACTATGTAACAGTATGGAATAAATAACAAGATAGGCAGGGCTTCTAATCCTTTGATACCATTCCCCATTCAGGAATCATAGACAAACACACTCAGCTAGGCATCAATCTGTATATCACTAGGTGGGTTGCAAACTGGCTCACAGATAGAATCCACAGTGTGAAAGTAGTGGACTCCATATCAGACTACTGACCAGTCATGAGTGGAGTACCACAGGTGTGTGCAGTACCTGCATAACACTATAATACCAATAACTAGATGGGTAAGGGTTCTAATCTGTGTCCTGGCAAATATGTATGTGTGTGTGTGTGTGTGTGTGTGTGTGTGTGTGTGTGTGTGTGTGTCTAAGTGTTTTAAGTGTGTATATGTGAAGGATACAGCATTCTGAGGCCTCACTCTCCTAGTACACTGCCCATTGCCATACTCTACAAGGGATTGTGATGTTGTTCACCTTAGAGGAATCTTGGGACACTCTTCACCTTATGAGTTCCGTGCTGCATGCAATAAATGCATAACACCTTAGTAGCAATAGCTGGATAGGTAGGGGTTCTAATTTCAGGCCTGAAAAATGTGTATCTGTGTGTGTTTGTGCAAGAACTGTATTTTGTGTATGTTTGAGTGAGAATAATATCCATTGGGAGGTGGGTTTTATGTTTTTAGGCCATGGTACTCCAAGTACACATTCCAAGGTCCACTTTATAAGGCCTGCTGTCTACATCAACCATAGAAGTATCTGTTGACACTCTTCAGCCCAGGAAGACCCATGCCACGTGCAGAAATTATGTAACAGTATCGACTGACTGGCAAGATAGGCAGGGCTGCTAAGCTCAGTCCTGGCAAATGTGTGTATGAGTTTATTTGTGTTTGTAACTGTGTATAACTGTAGGTTAGAGTATTTTGAGTCCATTCTCACCCAGTACATCTCACATTGCCATACTTTACAAGGCCTGGTGATGCTGTTCACCTTAAAATACCTTGGGACACTCTTCACCCTGTTAGCTTCATGGCATGTGCGATAAATATAGAACACTGTAGTAGCAATAGCTAGATAAGTAGGTGTTCTAATCTCAGTCCTGGCAAGTGTGTGTGTGTGTGTGTGTGTGTGTGTGTGTGTGTGTGTGTGTGTGTGTGTGTGTGAGAGAGAGAGAGAGAGAACAATATCCTGTGTATGTTTGAGTGAGAACTATATCCATTGAGTGGCTGTGGTTTACAATTTTAGGCCATGGTACTCCTAGTACATGTCCCAAGGTCCACTATATGAAGCCTGCTGTTTACATCTACCATAAAGGTATCTATAGACACTCTTCAGCCCTATAAGCCCCATGTCACGTGCAACAGCTATTTAACAGTATGGAATGAATAACATGATAGGCAGGACTGCTTATATCAGTACTGGCAAATGTGTGTGTGTGTGTGCATTGGTGTGTATAGCAGTGTTTGTGAGTGTGTAGACTTGTAGGTGACAGGATTATGAGTCCTTTTCCACCCAGTACACCTCCCATTGCCATACCTCACAGGGGCATGTGATGTTTATTTTTTATTTATTTTTATTTTATTTTACATTTGTTAACCGGGCTAGTCTAGTTGGATATATGTCCATTTTCAGTAGAGGCTCGGGGAGAAAAGCTCCACAGATACAAAATTACATGGAGACATATCATAAAATAAATTCAGTATAAAAAGAATATACGTTTAGTAACACAAAAAACAAAATTCCTAAGGAACACACTCAAAATATAATTATTCAGTAGAAACATTACAAAAACATCAAGATTAGCAACATGTATTTGATAATCTGTTGGAGAGAGAAAAGTAGAATGGGAGATAAGAAGGGAATTACAGAAGAAATACAAAGGAAGAAGAGAGAAAGAGGCAATAGTGTAGTGAGGAAAAGGGTAATGTGATGGAAAAGAGGAGAGGGGAGAGAAAAAGGAGGAGAGGGTAGTAGCATAGGAGGAGAGTAACAGGGCTATAGGAAGAAGGAATAAGTAAAGTAAATAAGTATCGTGTAAAAATTCTAGTAGTGCAGGGGGAAAGAAGAAGATCAGTCAGGAGTCCTGAATGAATGATGTTATTCATTTTACAGATATCTTGAAACACTCATCACACTATTAGTTCCATGCCACCTGCGATAACCACATAACACTGTACTACCACTAACTAGATGGGTAGGGGCTCCAAACCCATCACTGGTAACTGTGATCCTGTGCGTGCAGGTGTGTGTGTGTGTGTGTGTGTGTGTGTGTGTGTGTGTGTGTGTGTGTGTGTGTGTGTGTGTGTGTGCGTGTGTGCGTGTGTGTGTGTGTGTGTGTGTGAGAGAGACTGTGTGTGGGAACAGTAATCTCTATGTGTTTGGTTGACACAATATCATCTGGGCATGTGGGTTTTATCAATCTGAGGTGTGTTCCACCCACTACATTTACCATTGTCCACTTTACAAGAACTGCTGATATCAACCACCATATACTTAGCTGTATACACCCCTCAACCCTATAAACTCTTTGGTACATGCAATAACTGTACACAGACCTTGTAAATGTGTATATATACAGCTGTACCTCAGCTATGACATGGTTGATGTGTTACCACTCTGCCATACCCCTCATTGGCTATGTCTGCAGGGCCACATCCTGCTGACACACAGACACCAAGAACGCAAACAGAATACAGCATCTAAGACTACATTCAGTCAGCATTACTACACCAATAATGCATCATGGCTGAAAAGGTACACACACTCTGAAGTGTACCCAGTTCAAATGCCAACTGACAGCACCTTACACAGCATTACATAGCTAAATTGTACTTAATTCACCCTGTGCATCAGACCTATATGAGTATGTCTGTGCATCAATGGTATGGATAACAGGGTTGTGGCACACATATCATCACATGCATAGGGCGTGGTGATGGATTGCCAGAGGCCTATACAGGGCCACATGTCTGACATCATGTGTGTGTGTGTGTGTGTGTGTGTGTGTGTGTGTGTGTGTGTGTGTGTGTGTGTGTGTGTGTGTGTGTGTGTGTGAGTGTGTGTGTCTCTGGAGGGGTGATGTTCACTTGGGCCATGCAGAGGAGCTGTGCATGTCTGATGGTGACTGGCCTGGGATAGGGATGTGTGAGTGTTCATCTGCACACCTGCAAGCAATGTGGATGCCCAACACAGGTCTATGTTGGACAGCTGTGGACTGTACATGGCAGGTTGTACAGGTCACTGTTTTCTGGTAGGGATGTGGTAACTGGTCCTGACAGGAGTATCACTGGCATCCCCAGGCCCAAGGACAGATGGTGACTGCTGTTTGCTGGACCTGCATCCCTGATGGAACTGGCCATGACAATGTGCAGATGGCCTGCTCCGATGTGGTGTGGACAGCACCCTCCCTTCACTAGTGCTGTTGTTACTGCCACTATGGAACTCTGAATGTGCATAGCCATGTGGGCTCACAGCTGATCATGTCACTGACCTATGTCCACCTTTCCAATGCCCTACTCCCACCACATGCCCAAGCACAGACAATGCACAGTCGAGCAGTGACAATGTCACACCCCACTGTCTATCCCCAACATTGGCAGGATGAGGGATGGTATCAAAACTACTGTGGAGGTCACCACACATGGCAGGGAGTGCTGCATGCATAACTCTGAGCATCTGTCTGGTGCTGCAGTCAGTACACACCTGTGCCTCCATGATGGACCATAACATGTGTCTGGTGACACCTGCCATGGCACTTGCGACAGGGGCTTGATGGGCAGCAGTTTTCTGTTGAGCATCCTTGTCCATCTGCCTGTGTGTGACCTTGCCTGCACTCTTCCTATGGCTGGTGTCTACAGCCACACTTGCCATACACAACACACTAGCCTTTCCATGCCACCACCCTTACCCTGTCCACTATCTGTGGCTGCTGGGGACTTGGGATATGTGGGCATACTGACTGTGTGCATGGACATGGTGGGTGAAAGTGGGATGCAAAACAATGGTATGGGTCCAGGTATCGATGACCCCACCTGTGTCTCACTATGACCACCATTATCATGGGAGTCTGCTAAGACACTGACATCAGATTGTGAGGGGTAGGGACACCAACCCCTGTGTTCACCTGTGAAGGGAACATAACATATGTAAAGTAATACCCTGCAGTATTATGTTTGCTGAGATACATACCCACACACACACACACACACACACACACACACACACACACACACACACACACACACACACACACACACACACACACACACACACACACACACACACACACACACACACACATACACACACACACACACTCCTGGTACAGTCTGGCACAGCTTTGACACCTATGGGCCCGACAGGGTAGACCTTACAGTAGTTCTGCCTGTCGCAATCCATCTCTATCACTGCTACTGTCTGGCCCACAACAAAGGGTGACAAATCCTACTGTGTGATGGGCCTAGTAGCAGAATGGCAATTGTGGCCAAGACCAAGGCTATTGGAGTGAGCTATACAGTTTTACCAAGTGCATATGCACATACTGTAAGAGCTGACTTACTGCTATACAGACCACACATGGAAAAGGTGTAACGATATGTGATATTAACTTATGAGGGGATAGGACTATACACTATCACTGCAGGACATACACAGTTTAGACTCACAGGAATTTATTTCAGACACCATTGCAGGATAGTCTGCAATACATACAGGACACATGTAAAGTACTAGGTGCATAGCATCATAACATGATACCATGCTATTGGCCCTGATGCCCTCATAAGCCTGGCCCAGACTTTCGCCCATCCCCCTTCCAAGCCAGCACCTGTTTCCCCTGTCCATCTGGGAGACACACAGGATCCCAGGAGTGTCTCATCTGTTTCCCATGCAGTCGTCCAGCTTCCTCTTCCAGAGGGCTATACACGTACACTGCTAAACATGCAGAGGCGGTATATTTTACAGACAGTGTATTGTGTGGGACACCACAATATCCTGCCAACAAGTGCTATATATGTCACAAGCCAGGTGAGGGCCTTGCATGGGTGATGTGTGAGTGAAATTTGTATTACAGATATGCAGAAATGCCATCAAGGCTGGTTTGGACATGGGCTTGTATGCCAGACACAGGTCACCTATGATCAGTCTGTATGAGACTGAGTACAGGGACAGGGCTTTCAGCCTACTTGTTTAGGATAGGTGTTGCAGACCCTGGAATTTCCTGGTCAGGAACCTCTGTGGTCTTTGCAACTGCTACATTTGCTTGTCAAGGTACATACCAAAGGAGCCATTGTACTTGGTAATGCATCTGATGAAGGTGGGGTGCAGGGATGTTGTGGCCTCCTGGTTCCTGGATAGCATACCCATATTTGTGAGGTGGGCCATGTAGATAGCCTTCCATACAATGGTGCCCACATGGTAGGAAACTGTCAGGTTGCTACCAACCTTGGTACACAAGTCACCTCACACCTGATTGCATGCTCAGTACATTATTACTTCCATACTTAGTGTGGATGACATCTGCCACAGCAGGGAGAATAAAGGCTCTCCTGGCATTCAGTTTGCAGTAATGCTTCTTGCACCAGTCATTAATTGGGTGAGTGCCTCTTGGGGGTTGCTCACATCAGTAGGGGAATGTAAGGCAGTAGCCAGCTTGCAAGTATCTGTACACCTGGTCAGCCACAAACCACTGCTTTTGTCCTGTAACTCAAATACCTATATCTCAAACAGCAGAGGCCCCTAGACTGATCCTTGGGTTACACCGCTTTGGAAGAATCTACTACTAGAGGTTGGTTTGACTATTTTGACCAAGTGGGTACTATCACTGAGCCTATCTGGTAACATACAGGTTGGTGCCTAACTAAGTAGGTGTATGTATCCTGCCCACCTGGGGATTATTGTGAGAGAATTGGGCTAGGTGAAGGTAGGCATTATTCACCATCTTCCCCACATCCCTATGTTTGCTGACCACTTCAGAAAGGTCAACCAAGTTTAACAGGCCTGATCTCCCTTTGACGATACCATGCTGCATGGGATCAGGCATTCCAATGTTGCTAATATCCCTGTCCATAATGTCCTTGATATTACCTTCCATGTCCAAGGCTAGTTATGCTGATGTGCATATGATTGCCTGGGTTGGTGGATTGCACTGCCTTTGTGTATAGGGATGACAGTGGCTGTCTTTTGTGCAGATCGGATGACACCAGTGCTCAGGATGTGGTTGACTACAGTGCGGAATGGATCTGAGTGCCCATGCCTGTGTTCATGTAGGATGTAGCCAGGGATGGTATCAGGCCTATGGAGACTCCTGTGTGTTGCCTTTGAGAGGGCATTCCAGATCTGCTTCCTGATAATGAGGGGAGGGGGGCAAGTGCTGTGCATGCACATGTGTACCAATGGGGGACAGGGGGTGATATTTACACTTCACTTGTGCAGCCGGTTGCCTATATCTTTGCCATATGTGTATGTGGTGTTATTGATCACCACTTTAGAGCAGATTTGTGTGTTGTCTCTGGAATTACAGACGCATGTGTGGAAGGCCTAGTGATTGGCCTTGGTGGATGTGTCCAATTTGCACTCAAAGACAGCCTTAGGGTAAATCACCTGTGACCTTATTAGCTTGTGCAAACCAAGGTGACATTGCTTGCAGTGAGGCACCTGTTCCTTCTTAGCCCGTCCAACAATTATTTCCACCTATTATGGTATTTATGTATTGCTGCTGTCCACCATGGACATTTACCCTACCCTGAGGGAGATGATGTTGTTCTGTCAGATATTGTTGAGTCCATACAGCTATGTAGGTGCCCACATAGTATTGTGGTGTGGACCTGGACAGTGCTGCCAGTCCCAACAAATGGGACATTGGCTGTACAGCGACTTCTACCTGCTCTGAGGGGATTTATAGTCATTTGTGTAAAGTTAATTCTGTTTGACACTGTAAAGTGGGGGCAGGGGAGATGGTGACCTGAACAGTGATGGCTATGTGGTCAGATATTACCAAGGAGGATGGCACTGTAGGAGTGCTACAGTGGCTACTCATGTTGGTTAGGACAAGATACAGGGTATTTCCACCTGTCGTAGGAGTGTTGACCAGCTTATCCACTGCATTGCAATTGACAAAGCCGATGAGTCTCTGTGTTTATGTTCAGGTGGCATAGGTCATGCACACTATGGTTGGTAGTTAAAGTCACCCAGGAGCAGAGTAGATGATTGAATCCTGACAGATTCCAGCAAGTCCCGATAGGTATGCTGGGTGTCCTGAGTCATGGTTGGAGTTCTGTAGCTAGCTATGATTTGAGTATGTGTTTTGTCAACTGTTAACTGCACTCGGGATGTCTCTCATGCATCATACTGTTTGGCCAGCCTGAAGGTGTGTATGTGTATGATAATGTTTGACACTCCTTCTTCCATTTTGGGTCTAAATGTGTGATGGGATGAGTGACCTAGCAAGGTTGGTGTGCTCTCCACAACTACAAAGCAGGTGTCAGTGACTGTACAAATGTTGGCATCCTACAGGACAAGGTACACTTGCATTGACATGGGTTTCATGGCAAGACAACTAGCTCCTTATAGAGCAAGACATCTGCACAAAGGCAAACATCACTGGTGGGCAAAGGCCAGTAAATAGGTTCACTTCATGAATCTAGCTGAAACACACTTAGTTGCCAGCAAAGACTGTGTCGCATTCACGGGTCTGCTCTGCAGGATATGACATCTGACAATTATATGTATGCTAATATGTTATGACTGCAGTCTTTAATGGGCTGCCAGTGATGTGCCAGACAATACACAACCATTGGAGGCTTTGACTACAAATATGTGGCAGACGTGGTCAGTCTGCAAAACTCTGGACAGTTGTCAGGTATGGGATCAATATATCACATACAATTCAACACATACATCTGCACCTGTTGTGTACTTTGCACATACCCTATATAAGACAAACATATGTATCGAAGTAGCATTCACAGGTGACATATAATAACTACAACATTCCAGATAACTGGCGTAGCAGTGCCACATTCAGTATTCGACAATATACACTCCAGTAGTAGTTATACATGAGTTGTCATTTGCTGGGGTGACACATGGGCCAGAGATGTGCTCCATGTCAATGCAAGATAGAGCAAGCAAGAATGGCCATATGTGCTGGACAGCAGCATGTGAGTTCACCAGGTCTTATTGCAGCCTAGTGTTTAATGTCCTATATGACATTATTGCATCCCACCTTCTGCATTTCATTACAACCTTACATGATTGATATACATGTTATAGTGCTGAAGAGTTTCCTCACAACAATGCAGATGGTTAGGTTTGTGGTCTGTCTTTGTGTAGATGGGTTGAAATCTGTGTTGCATAGGCAGCAGCTTGTCTTTTGTAGGTACTGCTCATGATCAGATGATGGCCTGTGCACCGATCTATGTCTCCCACTTGCTACTTGCATCCAGAGCAGTAGTGTTGTCTTTCCATTAGCCAATACCATAACAACACAGTGCTATAATTAAGCCCTTCATGTGGGCCTTGCCCCTTTTCCTTGCCTGTGAGGAAGCCATTATGGAGGTGTGGGGGTTACAGCTTCAGAGACAGTAGGTGGGAATACTTCTCAGGGCAGGATATGTGGAGATAGCCTAACCACATGGGTGACAAAGCTCCAGAATTGGGTACAGATTGCAAGTCAGTAGTGCTGTTATACACATAGAGGGTTGCTAGATTAACAGGGTTCATCTGAACGTGCATTTTCTGCATAACCTGATGTCTGACAGTATTATGTCTCTGACATACTTCTCAACTGTCCTGATGTCCACAAACTGCCCAGAGGATTGCCTGTTATGTTTGGTCTGTTCCTCAGACAATGTCTGTTTTTGTGAAATCAGTAGGATAATGTGAGGATTGTAGTCAGTAACTGCTGACATCCATTGGTGTTTCAGACATCATAAAGTGCCCTGGCTCTATTCAGTGTCTGTACTTTGTGCTTCATTGGATGCCTTTTGTTTTCTTTTTTTTTCTGCCTGCTTCTCTCAACATGGCTTCCAATGTGAGAAACTGTTCTGTACTTGTTACTAGGGCCTTATAAGGGAGCAATGTTTATGTTCATTGCCTTGGGTCACTGACTATACATAGCTCACATGCTCATGTTTTAGTACAGAACAGGATTTGTTAGCCTTCTGTTGCTGTTAAAATGACTGATCTACAGCATAGGAGGTTTGACCATGACTATGCCTCAATGATCCAGCCAGAGAGGGATGAGAATAAGCAGCCAATACCAGTTCACCTAAACTAAGGGGGCGGGGTTGGCAGAGTACCACAATAGAAGCACCACCTAGATAAGGACAGAAATGAAGTACCGGCAATAGGTATTAGGCAACCTGAGTCTGTCAGAGCATATATCATGCAAGCAGGGGATGACAGTTATGCAGAAACATGCCACAACATGGGTCAAGTGTAAAGGCAATGCAGTGTGCTTTTTGGCAGATAGGTTGATAATAGGAGCATCTAAAACATCTCCTGTAAAAATAATACTCTGTTTTTTCATTCCACCTGCTGTTGATTTCAGACTCTCCTTATACTAGATCATTACCTATAATCCCATCCTCCACAGTTCCCTAGCAGGGAATCCAGAATTCCCAGATCCCTTTTTCTATCCTTTATGCCAGTTCCCTATAGCCCCATCCTACACAGCTCTCTGGAAATTCTCATTATTCCCACACTGAGAAGAGCTCATGCACATGGAGGCAGTATGCCACTGTGTACAGGATGTAAGGTCAATATATTTCAGTACTATAAAATGGGATGAGTCAGGCAGGGAATGCTCACAATGCAGTGTGATTAGGCATTTTCTTAACCCATAAGTCTTTCTTCCAGTATGCTGCAGCCACTCTCAGACTGGGTGGGTAATGGGGATTGACTATGAAATGTGTCCCTGACCTGGGGCCATAGGATGTGTCCCTGGCCTGGGGCCATAGGATGTGTCCCTGACCTGGGGCCATAGGATGTGTCCCTGACCTGGAGCCATAGGATGTGTCCCTGACCTGGGGCCATAGGATGTGTCCCTGACCTGGGGCCATAGGATGTGTCCCTGACCTGGGGCCATAGGACAGTTATAACTTCATTGTCTTCCTGCCAGCCTAGCCCAGAATTAACTTGTTGAGATCCAGTCTCCTCCAGATGCCCAGCATGTGCTTCCCATCACCCCAGGATAGTTACCCTAATTCTTCATACCCCACCATCAAGGCCCTGAGCCACTAATTAACCTAAGGGCACCTTGGCTTTATACCTCTATGTCATTGATAAGGCAAAACAAATAATAATATAAATAGGTGGCACTTAACTTAGGACTTAAATTCATTCCAACAGCCATACTTAGATGGCAACAACCTACAGTGAACATTTCTAAGTTAAATTTAAGCTTCATCTGCTATATCATTTTAATAGAATTGTCAATAATGGAGATTAAAACAGAGAACTCTTTTAGTTATAACTGTAATCATAAGTTTCCAGAGAAGTTCTTCTATCTAAGAAAAAATGCTTTTAAAATCTGTATTTTCCATACACTGATATTACTGACATATACAGTGAACTTTAACCTCAGTGGCATCATTGCAGGAAAATGTGAGTTGTGTTCATAGAGTGTGAAGGTGCTCCATTAAAGTCTATGGATGCTCCAAGTTCTACCCCAAGATAACTTCTGGGTAGGAAAAACTAAATTTATTAGGTGATAGTTTAATAAAAAGTTTACAAAGATTTTTATTAAAAATGGCCCAAAAACAAAAGGAATGTTAAGCAGGAAAATGCACTGTGGTACCTGACTCAACAAATTCCATGATACACACACACACATATATATATATATATATATATATATATATATATATATATATATATCTATACACACACACACACACACACACACATATATATATATATATATATATATATATATATATATATATATATATACATATAAGCGCTACAGAATCCTGAAAGCCCAAAATCCTGAAACCCAAAATCCTGAGACCAAAATTCTGAAAACTCAAAATCCTGAAAACACACAGGATGCCAACAGTTGCTATATTCCACTGCAAATACATACAGAAACATATTACCCTTCAACTATACACAGGGGGCAAGCCTTCCTGCACCCCCGATGTGGAGGGCTGCACCCCCCCACACCCCCTGCTACTTAAATATAAAAACTCCAAGATTGCACTTCAGTACACTAAGTGCAATATCAGAGTTGATATATTTAAGTAGCAGGGGTTGTGGGGGGTGCATTCGGGCTTGCCCCCTGCTTATACTTGGAGAAGAATAATATGGTTTGTGTTTTATTTGTTTCTGTATGTACTTGTGCTGGAATATAGTAAGTGTTGGTATCCTGTGTGTTTTCAGGATTTTGAGTTTTCAGGATTTTGGTCTCAGGATTTTAGTCTTCAGGATTTTGAGCTTTCAGGATTCTGTAGCACTCCCATATCACTTTAAACCATATGCACATGCTTTTGGATTAATCAGCAAAGATTTCATTCCATTTGTGTAAAAAGATAATTTAATAAATAGGCTTTCCTCAACAGATCTTAAAATCAACAAAACATTCTTTCACTGACTTTACACAGTTGAGTTTCCATTACAATTCTCTATTTTGGATCAATTCTCAGCAGCAACCCCCATCCTTTGAACATACTGCCACAAGTGCTAATGCCTATGTACAGGCTCTGAAGACAACTTACACAAAGCCTCAGCTGGTCCTCAAACAGCAAGGAGTTCAATAAAACAAGAACTTCATACACCTAACACATTATGAAGACATGTTACTGGCCACAGAAAATCACTTATACACATTCACCAGATCAATGGAGTGGAGTGAAGTGAGAACATAATAGCAAAATAGCTTAACTTAGCTAGAAGTGAAACTCAAAAGGCAGTCATTGTGCCTGGCAACCACATTAACTGATGAGTGCTCTGTGAATTAGATACTTATCTTGCTGGCACTGTAAAGGGTTTCTGGCAGTCATGTCTTCTTGGGGCCAAATTTTGGGATATGAGGTACGATTAAAACTAACTATGGCATAGTCCTTGTTCAAACAGCAGTGAACACACTAAGAAGGTCCCTCCTCTTACATTATAGAAGATATGATGGGTCATAAAATATCCCAGCAATCATGGGAAAATATATCTTCTTAGCAAAGTGCTCCCATCATTTCATATGACTCCTGAATATCATAGCAAAATGTTAGTATTCATTCAGTGACTTAAGGACATGATTTCCTACAGAGGGGATTCACTGCTTTCTTCTTTTTGGTGAATGTTGATATCAGTACCATTACTACACACACACAAAGATATATATATATATATATATATATATATATATATATATATATATATATATATATATATATATATATATATATATATATATGGGTCTACTTTCAATTACTGAAAGCCCATAATGTCGAGCGTTATTTTCTCGAGATGAAAATAATGAAAATGAAAACCCTGAACCACATAGTTTTTCCCAGGGCAAGTAAACCAAAGAAATATGACCTTTTCCCCACTACAGTGCAATCCAGGAGATGGTATATGTATTTATTTATTTACATTTGTTGACCGGGAGAGTCCGACTGGACACAGGTCTGTTTTCAGTGGAGGCCCGGGGAGAAAAGCTCCACATTAAGTATTTGTATTATACAGTTAAAAAACATAGCATTTAAATATAGACATTAGTCCAGTTAAGGAAGCAAAACAAGAAGAAAACAGATGTAAAACAGCTGTAGAACATAGTACAATTTTAAAATATGGTGACATATACTAAACATGGTTACAAATGTAGTTGTGATTCATCAGTGAACAATTGATACAATCTGTTTTTGAGGTACATAACAGCCATTAGCAGTTGTTGCTACAAGAAGTTAGTATTATGTGGTAGGTAGCCGGGAACATGAGTAGCCAAGCTTGCTAAGAGTAGGTTGTTGATTGGGGGTCGAGAGAGGATGAGGGTGGGTGGAGTGGATGGTATTGGGAGGGGAGTTGCAAGGGCATATCTGGCAAGTTTGTAAGTGTGATTTTAGTAAGGATTTAAAGTGGGTGCAAGAAGTTACAGAGGTAATTGAGGATGGGAGGAAGTTCCAGAGTTTGGCTATAGTGCAGGAGAATAATGCTTCTCCAGCAGAGTTAATGGCTCTTGTGACCTGTAGGAGGTTTTTGTGGCTGGATCTTAGTGGTCTCGTGGTTATGTAGGGTTGGAGTAGATTCTGGAGGGATGGGACTTTTAGTGGTTGGTTTATTAGTTTGTGGGCGAGTGCGAGTTGGTACCATTGAAGGAGGTGGGGGAGCTCTAGCCAGCCTAGTTCTGCTAGTGAGAGACAGTGGTGAGTATGGTAGGAAGCTCCTGCGGCGAATTTGGCGATTTTGTTGTAGCAGGTTTCAAGCTTATTTAGATTGCATTGTTTAAGTTTAGTAAATATTGGAGAGGAGTAGAGTGGGGTAGAGATAAGATGAGAATTTGCTACCGAAATTTTAGCTGCTTTGGTAAGTAGTTGCTGATTTCTATATAATGCTCCTAGTTTTTTGTGCACTTTTTTAATGGTCATGTTGGACATGTTAACCACAGCAATCAACATTTGAACACTGGAAGTTCCAATGTCGAAAGTCTGCATTACCGTTAATGTTTTTGCAGGGGGTGGCCAAGCCCCCCCTGCATATTATATATACCAACTCTGAGATTGCACTACAGTGAAGAAAAGGGAACATTTCCCAATCTGCACTGTACTGCAATCTCAGTTCAAAATGTCAACTTCATATTAGTGAATTTGTACTGACTTTCACTAACATGAATTCATATATTTTTAGTTCAACATTACGGACATGGGTAGGACACATGTTTGACCAACACATTTTTGTCACAATGCATTCCCACATTTTGATTGTAAACCTAGATGTATATATATTTATATATAGCCTCTCATCTTATTAAGACACTAATTGTCCAACTAAATATATATTTTTCCAAATGGTTGGCTTACTTACATGTTAACAGTATGCTCTTTTATGCTCACCTCCTTTAATTTCCTGGTAATTTTTTTCTCTTTACTAGATAAGGTTGGAACACATCTTTAGGAGCAGGGATTCATTGTTAGGGTACTATAATAAAATTTAAAACTTTTGTTATTCTTATCATATGTGCCACCCAATAATATTACAAAATAGGAGGAATTCAAGTACAGGGAGAAGCTGCTTTAAAGTGTTGCACTCCCCCCTCAGTGAAGAGAAAGGTTACACACCAGCATTCAGAGGCACCTGCAGTTTACTGCTCTCTGCCTGTTTACTGCTCTAAATGTTTTAGATATTTGTTATCTTATTTCACAGAGCTTGAGCATTAAGGACATTGTCACAACCAAGACTGCATGTCGAGAGGGCATAAATTGCATACCTGTATCTTTACTGTTGTAATCTACCAGTGTGGGTTGCTTTCATGTTTAAGCAACCCTGAGCACACAGTTGTACATCAGTGAAGATGTACTGCTTATTAATCTGCAGGGTTTGCCTTATCACTAGTTTACAGTGGTGTCTCTTCACTTTTAATTTATGTCTTTTAACAGACACAACACAATTCTGTCTCAGGACAATTGTTTACCTTTGTTTGGCTGGGTGTACAGAATCCCTATGTTGGAGGAGGCCCAGACTGATTGTCTACCATATTAGTAGGAGGTATGGCCTGCTTTGCTTCTCTCCTACTCCCAATTCCACAGCCACCACCCCCAATCCACAAACTGAATTCCACTTTCTAATGACATCACAAACCTGCTTAAAGTCACAGCTACATGCCAGGTCCATTTCCACACATTCATCCACCTCATGCCATCCATCACAATAATATTACCTGCTTTAAACCATATGGATGGGGGATAATAAAACTGAGGACATAGTCTAGACAGCCATTAATGTTATGCTTAATTGGTTTTAATCCAGCTTCATAGAGCACTTATCTAGAGTTCCCGCTCCCCAGGAATACAGCCACTCAACACAAAAGAACTAGTCATTTGTGTTTGAGTAGCCCTCCCAGTTGTCTCTCAGACAAGATTTTCCCATCCTGATTATTCCACGTATCAGGAAAGGTTAAACCATGGGAATGCATTAAAAGATACCCATCTGCTATTAGATAAGCTACTAGAGCCAGTTTCTCCTGCACCCAGCCAGTCTTTCCTTACTGCTAAGCAATACATTGAATGCACTGCTTCTGCTGTATCATGTAATGCGTTACCCTGTCTTCAGTTCAGCAGCTGCCTCCTACAGCTATTCTCCCTAGTAACCACTGAGACATACACTGCACTTCAATCTTTTTCTCCCTAAAACTAAGTAGTGCTGTGGAAACATAGCAAGCAGCAACCCTGTAACCTGTTTGATAAAAACAACCCATAAATAAAAAATATCTAATATTAGATTTTGATTACACTGCTGATAAATAGGACCTGACTCTTTTCTCTGGGGACTAGCCCTGCTCTGCTCATCCATGCAACAAGTGGCTTCACTAAACTTCTCACTTACATAATTTAATTTATTGAGCAAAGCATACCACCTGACCTACCCCCACAACATATCATAAAAACTATTGGCCAAAACATATCACCTGAGGCATCACTACCCATACTATCTAATATAGCCAATCAATTAAAACCTAATAAATAACCAATTAATTACAAGCTAAAAAACAACAATCTTTTTCATCATCCTTTTCTTATTAACTTCCCTACTCAATAGATGCACCCCAATATGTTTTGTAGTTTTCTTTGTTCCATTTCCTTTTTATACTCTTCTATGTAGCTATTTCATGGGTCTATATTATTAGTTCAAACGCAGAATTGCCCGAACGCCGAAATTTTGAACTGGGAAGTTCGAAATCTTAAAATAGCGAAGCCGCGGAACACGATTTTTTTTTCCAAGGGAAAAAATTTGGTGGGCCATTTCCACAGCTTTGCTATTTCCTCCACTGTGGTGCGATCTCGGAGTTGGTATATTTAAGTAGGTGTGTGGGAGGCTTAGGAAGAGATTGAAGTGTTTGTTTTTTTTTGTTTTGTACCGGAACAGTGATTTTTTATTCCCTGGGGAAAAAAAATTGCTGTTCTGAGTCTTCAAAGTTCTTGCATTTCGAACTTCCGGGTTCGATATTTACATAGTCAAACTTATGACAGTTTGACTATGTGATATAGACCCTATTGTACAACTCCCATTATGCATATACGTGTACTTCCCTTAACAGGAACTTTATCCTAAGCCAATTCACTGCTTATGAGTCATGCCCTACCTACACTCAATCCAAGTCCTCCACAGAAACCTCCTTACCCACATCCACTGATACAATTTGCTAATCTGGCCGTCCCTCTTCAGCACAGACAAAAGTCTACTAAAAAAATTGACATTACTAACCCACACCAAATGCAAAACCCCACACTCCGGTGCAAAAAAGTACCAAAACTACCTCATTACCTCAAAAACTTCATAAACAAGCAGAGCTGGATCAGGGACAAATGGAGTCCTAGGCAGGGGACTGGACCACGCCTTAACCCACAGCATTTCTGCTGCTCAAACCTGCCAACATTTATACTATTTTCTTCTTTACTTTTGAAATAATGGTAAAACTTTTAATTTAAATATCCTTTATTGACCAGCCCCCAGATTCAGTAAGCCCTGCACAGTGTGCAGGACTAGTGCAGGAGCTCCAGCAGACAATATGTCTGCCATGCGATCAAGGAATAAGCTCTAGGGACATGCACAATGGCTCCTGCACTAGTCTTGCATGGACTCAGCCCCTGATTGCAAATTACCCCACTTGCAGGTGAAATCCATGCAAATGAAGTGAATTTGTGATCCAGGAAGCTGGAAGCCGACCGTGCAGGACTAGTGTAGTCTGCAGAAATGTACTTGGCCAGTAACCGAGTACATTTCTGCAAACTACAAAACGGAGCCATGACAGCTCCAAATAAAGGGTGGATATGATGTACAAAGCATGCCACTGGCATGGAAAATAGTTTCAAAAATACAAAAATCAACTTTTTTTTTTTTAGCCAGTCTCAGCTGTTTAAGCGTAGGGCAACAGCGCGCAAACGGGATCGGACGAAAAATAAGAAAAAAAGCATTCTAACCATAATCACTATTTTGACATTATACTTAATGGCAGGCAGAAGACAACATGGCCAGTGAATAGTGGTTGCTAAGGGGGGAGGCTCAGTGTGGGACCTGTAACTATGCATCAGCAGGCAATCCTATGCAAATGAGGGGAATGATACTGAATCCCAGATTTCCCTTGCATGCTAGTCAGCACCCTACAGTGTAAGAGCAGGAATAGCTTGGTGCAAGCCTACGAGTTAGCTGACATTGTAGGGGTGTGTCAGGCATACTGTAAGTGGATTTGAGCCCTGTCTTGGGTTTGCCCTTACCTTAGCAGAGCTAAGCAAGGGGGTGTGTCTGAGGCTGCCTAGCACTCTTTACATTGCCTAAGTGGGTATGCACACCGCTCACCGGGTTTTAAAGGAAAAAAAAAAATTAAACCAGGAAATAGCAGCTCTGTGTACATTTGAACACTGTGTTTGTGCGGCGCACCCCCGGGCTTAAACAGGAAGGCAATGGTAAGGGAAAACAGCAGTAGGCAGGTAATCTAGGAGAACTAGCATAGCTGGCAGGTGAAATGTATCAGAATCAGCCAATTACATAGGCAGCAGACCAGCCCAGAACACTACTATAAACTATGCAAACACCTTTCCCTCTGTTTATTCCCACATACTCTACACCACCAGTGTATACAAGCAGGTGAATTTTAACAAGCAAATATAACAAAATGATAGGGCCTGCAATAGCTATCATACATCAACATGTGGAAGAGGCTTAGGGTGGTGAGGATGAGAATGCTGTTGACCAACCCACAGTGAGGAGATGGAGAAGAGTGTACAGATCCAGGGTAACCTACCAGGGGCTACATGAGCTGGAGATAGTGGAGTGCTATAGGGTGGACAGGGACCTCTTACAGCAAGTAGTTGAGCTGTGCCGGACACGTCTCACACGCAGAACTAACAGAGGGGAACCCATCCCAGTGGATACCAAGGTATGTGTAGGCCTATGAATACTAGCTACAGTTACCTTCCAAAGGCCAACTGGGGATATCAGCGGGATCTCACAGGCATCAGCATCCAGGGTACTTCACCAGTTCTTGGATGCCATGTCAGCACATGCTGGTGAGCACATATATTACCCCAACACCCATGAGGTATTGGCCAGCAATATGCTTCTCTTCCACCAAATAGCAGAATGCCCTGAGGTAGTGGGTGCTATAGACTGCATGTACATATGCATCAAAGCACCATCTGGTGAGTGGGGTAGGGTCTACATCAACCACAAGGGCTTCCCCTCCATCAACTGCCAGGTCATGTGCGATGCCCAGGGCATTATAATGAATGTGTGTGCTGGCTGTCCTGGAAGCTATCACGATTCCCACACCTGGCATCTGATGCAGCTGTACCAGTGATTTGCCAGTGGGGACATCCCTTATGGTCACCTATTGTGGGATACTGCTTACACACTGGAGCCGTGGCTGATGACACCCATCAGAAATGCACAAACACCCGAAGAAGAACTCCATAATGAGGCACACGCACAGACCAGAGTTGTAATAGAGCATGTGTTTGGGATGCTCAAGTCACAGTTCCGGTGCCTCGACACATCCGGTGGAGCCTTGCAGTACTCCCCAGCTACATGTACTCAGATTGTCATCATATGTGCCATGCTACACAATATGATCCTGCAGAAACAGCTGCAGCAGGAACAGCATGGGGCAGAGACACATAGTCCCCCACCATTGCCAAGGCCCACACAGGCACAGAGTGACTCGGAGGAGGAACAACATGAGCGTGCCCCAGTAGGCAGAAGAAGGCGTGCCCAGTATGCCCTGGCCTTGGCAAAGAGGCAACACATAGCACATACACTGACACAGGAGGGAAACAGGGAATGACACCACTCTCTGACTCGCACATAGTGTAAAAGGGATGCCAAACATGACACTATATGTGCTCAACCATGTATATGGAGTGTACTATGTGCATCTGACATAGGCAGCCCTCCAGCACCATCCTCAATACTGACACACATACAAGGTAAGTCACTCTCCTTACCAGTTGTGGAATGGAGTAGTATGTGTTGCTATCTGTATCTATGGTATGGATGTGAGCATGCAGGGGAATTGGGTGGCTGAATGGGATGTCAGCAGATAGTAGATACCTAAAGTGGCTGCATGAGATGTGTAACAAATACTGGTGTCGCCATAGTAGCCAGTATTACACATGGTGACAAAACCCACTGCAGGAAATGTGCTGGGCCACGTGTGTCCATATAACACATACATGCCAGTCAGGGAGGTTCACATATCCAACAACAGTCTCAGCCAGCAGGTCAAGTGTAGACAAACACAAACAAAGGCTGTGCTAAGGCCTCTGAATGATGCCTATGGGTACCCCCCAACCCAGGCCTACACAGACAGACTACATCAGGTCAGGCAGTGGGATGTTAGTTCTAAAAAGTAGGAAGTCAGAAACTAATATGTAGATCAATCAAACCTAACACCTGTAGTATGCTGATATGCCTCTAGTCAGCATGATAGGTTAGAATACAGAATGAAATGGAGTACCTGACATACCAGTACAGTAATAGCAAATGTGGACAAGTGACAGGTGTGACCCCCCCCCAATCCTAAGTAGAAATGTAGAAACAGTCAGGTGTGCCCCCCTAAGCCTGTGTAGACATGTAGAAACAGTCAGGTGTGCCCCCCATTCCTATGTAGAAATGTAGAAACAGTCAGGTATGCCCCCCAGTCCTGTGTAGAAATGTAGAAACAGTCAGGTGTGCCCACCCCAGTCTGGTGTAGAAATGTAGAAACAGTCAGGTGTGCCCCCCCCCCAGTCCTATGTAGATATGTAGTAACAGTCAGGTGTGCTCCCCCAATCCAGTGTATAAATGTAGAAACAGTTCAGGTGTGCCCCCTCCCCCACTCCTATGTAGAAGCATAGAAAAAGTCAGGTGCCCCCCCCAACCCTGTGTAGAAATGTAGAAACAGTCAGATCTGCCCCGCAATCCTGTGTAGAAATGTAGAAACATTCAGGTGTGCCCCCCAGTCCTACTTAGAAATGTAGTAACAGTCAGGTATGCCCACCCATTCCTATGTAAAAATGTAGTAAAAGTCTTGTGTGCCCCCCAATCTGATGTAGACATGCAGTAACATGTATGTGTAGGTATAATACCAGTGGAGCACCAGATGACCAGAGGTGGCCAAGGTAGCAGGATAGATTGTAGCATTTGTACAATATGCAGGTATGTGTGTGTTAAGTTGGTGTGTGTTACATATTGTGTGAGAGTGGTCAGTATGTATGCATGTTGAGGTTTGACCTGGTATCCATTGCCCAGTACTGCAGATGACAGGGCCAAGTCCTCACAATTGCAGTGCCAAAGACAATTCCTCCCAGTATAACACATGCTAGCAGTAAGCCATTGTAAATGTATGGTGATAATATGTGTCACTGTCTGAAAGATGGACATGGCATGACTGTTGGGCTACATATACAAGCAGTACACAGGGAGAATTACTCCAGAAATGTAGTATATAATGTGTAGCTGTGAAATGGACACACCCTTGGAATTGTACATACAGGTATGCATCACATTAATTGGGCTTATAGTAGGGAATAACGATGTTGTCTGGCCGAACACTTGCAGATCACAAAGGTGATAGGACTCATGTATTGGGAAACAGCTGATGTCCATGCGCAAGCCAGCATAACTGGAATACCCTATGCATATCTGTGAGACAGATGCAAGTAGTGTCTATAACACGCATGCACCCAGCTCACCCAAACACCACCCACAGGTACCTCTCTGGTCGTATCCCTGCTGTTGGGAATGGGTACAATATGACCCCCACCTGTGTATGGCAGTAGTGAAAGAATGCAGCATGCAGTGCAGGTGTCTCATGCAGGTGTGTCCCTAGCCGTAAGTAGCACCCTGCCAGCATCCACACCACCTGATCAATACTGATAGAAAGCATTGGCATGAACACCTAACACACCTACCCTGTCACCCCAGGGGAATATACTGTATGGCATTCTGGGACTGTAGGACTGATAGAATGCAATGGTCTGCTACAGCTGGCCTGTATCACCACTAAATGGCCTACAGGCCTCTGCAAAAGGCCCATGTCTGACCTGTACTGCCAATGTATGTTATGTCCTAGACACCCAAATAACAACATAACACACTCCACATAAGCCATATGCAAGGCCATGTGGATGAACCACAGTAACATGTCCACCATGTCCAACTGTATGAACTGTGGACCAACACCAAAACACAGCTGTGATGAGATGATAACTGCAGGGAAAGTATCAGTGAATGTATGCATAATTCATGGAATGTGCAAGGTCTGACACACAGCCATGTGCACATACTATGCATGGTTTCAAACACAAAAATGGGTGGCTACAAATCCACCCATACACCACAGTAGCAGTAATGTCCTGTCTTATGACCCCTGCCTCTGGGAAACCTGTGTGAATCTGTACAGCTGTGAGGTATTGCCACAGCAGAATAAGGTCATACTGTCATGTTGATGGATGTACAACTATGGGATCCTCACCCAGCACTGTACCAATGTGCTGAATTGTATACACAGACCCAGCAGCAAGTGTCTGCAGATCCCCCTCCAAAATGGCATACCTTTCCATGAATATGTAGGCATTGTGTAGAAAAGAGAGCCAGCAAAACGAGAGGATAAAAATAGTGGATTATTACAGGTTTTAATGTTTTAAATTAGAATATAATTATTTTTTATTATCCACGGGTCATGAGTTTGTCCACTTAAGATGTTCAACTATATACGTTCATTAAACGCGATAGCTTTATATGTTAACTTTAAGCTATGTTAGCGATTTTGATGCTTAAAAACAGTACTCGAAAGTAGCACCTTTATTAGGCGTGAGGGCACCTACGATTAATTTTATGATCACTACTTTTTATTTTTTATGAGATGTTAAGTTTTACAATAATATTATTAACATAATAGTTAAATACATGAGCATTTAGTCCCCGAAGCAGGACACTTGGTGTTTTACTATTTTATTAATTTACTTACTTGTTGAACTAGCTTTCCCATTAGACAATAGCTAATGTTTGTTTCACTAAATTTCAACAGTGTGTACTACAATTTGTACTAATATGAAGCAGTTAAGAACAATATTTATTTTGGTGTAAACGCTGTCAGCTGCATGTAAATGGAATTCTCTAAAGATTTCATAGAGATTTCTAGTGCTTGCAGCTGTAGTATATGTCTTTTTAAATGTTATTTTTTAGTTGATTGTTTAAGTGATTAATTGATTATGACATTATCGGTATATAAGCAGCCAGCAAATGAAATGCTCGCTGTTCTTCTGAAGAAGTTGACGTGATTTTGGTGCAACGAAAAGTGTATGCTGATTAACACACTTAAAGTTTCATTTAAATAAAGGTCTTGTGGAACTGTAAGACCTCTCGTTTTGCTGGCTCTCTTTTCTACAGTTTGTCTTTTTTTTGGTTGAATATGTAGGCATTGACCACAATACTGCACACAGTTGCATTCACCCTGTGTTCCACTGGACATCAAAATGAGCAAAAATGTCCACTTGACAGTACTCAAGGACATAAAACATCACAGTGTATAACAGTACACATGTCTGAATATCTCTGCTAACACTAGTACCATGTAGCAGAAGCAGCACAGACACAATCACCTACAGTACACACTATCCATTGCAGAGTTTGACCCCATATTGCCAACTGATCTACAGATATCCTGCAGAAACAGTTTGCTACCTGTAGATGTAGAACACAAAGGTCTGCGCTAGAGTACAAACTACCTGGAATGAATCCACACATTCAATGCAAAAGGGCATACTGGGCATGCTCACACACTTAGAGAAATGAAGGCAATGTCAGACAACAACATACCGAAAGGTCATACTGGGCATGCTCACACACTTTAACAAATGAAGCCCATGTCTGCCAACAACAGTGGACTATACATATCTGACAGTTGCAGATGTTAGTGCATACAATCCTCAGTATGCACCAGTCATGCTCTACACACACATTGGATAGGAATACACACATATATCCAAGGACAACACACTATAATATGCCAAAACTACACATACATAGATGTGTGGAAGAGAGTGTCAGTGACAAAGAGCTTTCTGTCATGAGGCCTGTCCCACCCAGCACACAGCCAAATGGCTACAACCAAATGGTGTGTAAACATCACTCACTGTAGAAATTAGCCACTGGTATCCCTCAGCATTACAGACTCTGTGGTGCAAGTGCTAGCTGTGCAACATGACTGTACAAGGTAGTAGTCTTCTAGCAGTTGTATACACGTACCTGCGGAATATAAACCTGTGTATGTCTGTGTGTGGTGTTTATACCTCTAGATGAATGGTTTATGGCCCATGTGCACACACTGCCCTCTGCATAACCCTACTATGACAAGCCTCTTGATGTCATTCACTTTGATAAATACCTTTGGGAAAGGAGTAGCCCACTAATCTCTGTGGAGTGCTCGGTTAACTGCATATTGCTGTAGTGTGAAAATCTAGTTAGGTAGACGTTCTAATCCCGGACATAGCAATGGTGTGTTTGTCTCTGTCTGTGTAGGGAGCAATTCTTTTTAGGCTAGTCACACTCACTACAATTGAAACGCCCTACTTTGGCAAGGCTGCTGATGTCATTCACTTTGAAATACACCCTTGGAAAAGGAGTAGCCCAGTAATCTCTGTGGGGCATCCTATAACTGTGTAATGCTGTAGTGTGATAAACTAGAGTGGTAGGAGTTCTAATCCCAGCCATGGCAAGTGTGTGTGTGTGTGTGTGTGTGTGTGTGTGTGTGTGTGTGTGTGTGTGTGTGTGTGTGTGTGTGTGTGTGTGTGTGTGTGTGTGTCTGTCTGTGTAGGGAGCAATGCCTTTTAGGCTAGTCACACTCACTACAATTCAAATGCCCTGCTTTAGCAAGGCTGCTGATGTCATCCACTGTGAAATACACCTTTGGGAAAGGAGTAGCCCAGTAATCTCCATGGCGTGTCCTATAACTGTGTAATGCTGTAGTGTGATAATCTAATTAGATAGGAGTACTAATTCCAGACATGGCAACTATATGTGTGTGTGTGTGTGTGTGTGTGTGTGTGTGTGTGTGTGTGTGTGTGTGTGTGTGTGTGTGTGTGTGTGTGTGCGTGTGTGCATACATGTGTGCGTGTGTGTGTGCATGTGCACGTGTGTGCGTGTGTGAGTGTGTGTGTGTGTGTTTGTGTGTCTCTGTCTGTGTAGGAAGCAATGCCTTTTAGGCAAGTCACACTGACTACAATTCAAATGCCCTTCTTTGGCAAGGCCACTGATCTCATTCACTGTGAAATACACCTTTAGGAAAAAAGTAGCCCAGTAGTCTCTGTAGCATGTCCTATAACTGCATAATGCTGTAACATGATAAACCAGTTAGATAGGAGTTCTAATCCCAGACATGGTAACTGTGTGTGTCTCTGTGTAGGGAGCAATGTTTTTTAGGCTAGTCGCACTCACTACAATACAGATGCACTACTTTGGCAAAGCTGCTGATGTCATTCACTGTGAAATACACCTTTGGGAAAAGAGTAGCCCGGTAATCTCCGTGGCACATCCTATAACTCCGTAATGCTGTAGTATGACAAACTAGTTAGGTAGGAGATCTAATTCCAAACATGGCATCTGTGTTTGTGTGTGTGTGTGTGTGTGTGTGTGTGTGTGTGTGTGTGTGTGTGTGTGTGTGTGTGTATGTGTCTCTGTCTGTGTAGGGAGCAATGCTTTTTAGACTAGTCACACTCACTACAATACATATGCCCTAGTTTGGCAAGGCTGCTGTTGTCATTCACTGTGAAATACACCTTTGGGAAAGGAGTAGCCCAGTAATCATTGTGGTGCATCCTATAGCAGCGTAATGCTGTAGTGTGATGTACTTTGGTAGGGGTTCTATTCCCACACATGGAAAGCGTGGATGTTTGTATGTGTTTTTTTTTTGTCTGTGTAGGGTGCAATGCTTTTGAGGCCATTCATTCACTACAACCTCCATTGACCTTATTTGGCAAGCCTGCTAATGTCATACCCAGTGAAATACACCTTTGGGGAAGGAGTACTCTAATAATCTCCGTGGTGCATACTATAACTGCACAATGCTGTAGTGTAATAGACTAGTTAGGTAGGAGTTCTAATCCCAGACATGGCAAGTGTGTGTGTCTGTGTTTGTCATTTGTATCCTGTGGGGAGCTGACTGTGAGTGTGCAACAACTGGATTCATTGTGGAGCGGCTTTTGCAAATTTCTTATATGGTGACCCTATTATATGTCACAATGTCCACCTTACAAGGATAACATATGTGAAATAACCGAGAGGCTGGGGTGGCAATCCATACCCCTACATGTAACATCAAGGCCTTGCAAATAAAGTTAACAATCCTTGTATTAAACAGAGAACACTCTCAACACATGTCACACACAAACACACTTACATAGGCATCAACCGGTATGTTGGTAGTACCCTGCATATTGCCCAGAGATAGTAACCATGGTGTGATTGCAGTGGACTACAGAGGGCATGGCACCCTGTCCATCAGTACAATAGGCATGTACATGCAGACAGTGTGCCTTCACTATGTTCCCCACTGGACAGCTGCAACACCTGTGGTGCCATCAAATGTGACCCAAAAATGACATACCATGCCATAAACACATGCCCTGTATGAACAGATGCCACTGACACCAGGGAATACCTGTATCATGCTATCAATGTAGGTGCAGGGATAGCCTGCTGTCCATTACCAGTTCCCAGCACATGAGGCTAGGACAGGCACATCTGATGATAACAATCTGTGTACACAACATGGGTCAGACACCCCAGGTACAGTTCCACATGTCACTGTACATGCATGTGGGATGTGCACACATCCCAGACAGCGTCCATGTCATGGACTAAAGAACACATACATGGCAAGCATTGCACAGCAATGGCCACACACAATAGTTACCCAGGTGACTGGATGGTGAATACAATACCCACCTGTGTGGGCCAATCCAGACACTACACCCCTGAGCCACACTGCAGACCATTGTTATGTGGCCTGATGCCAAGGTATACCCTTCACTTAGCCTTGCACAGCTTTCTGGCACAGTCAGTCACTACACACCTGTGAAGCAATGCATGCATGCATGTCAGTACTGGCACCCCGTGTCTGTGTGTGTGCGTGGTGTATGATGCTTTTGACCACATTGGCATACTGAAGCATGCTGTTGATGCCAGTCACCTTCACATACCCTTTGCTCATATAACCTCCGGATAACCTCTGTGGTGCATGCGATACCTGCACATTACTGTATTGTGGCAAACTAACTAGTTAGGAAGTGTATTCCTGACCCTGCCAAGTGTATGAGTCCCTGGGATAGTGTGGCTGTGTTGACACTGACACCTGTTCATGTGGACAGGCACGTGTACTACACCTACTGTATCACTACCATATAACTGTTGCAGATGTCACTCACCATCACAAATACATTTGGACAGCTCCTCAACCTGTAAGCTATGTGGTGCATGCAATAAATGCATAGACATGTACTGGTAGGTGTGTGACACAAAAATGCCTATGTTTTACTCTCCCAACCCCTCCCTGACTTACTTTGTCTCTGTGTGTCTCTCTCACTCCCTCTCTGGTGGATGTGGAGAACTACACCTGCTTTGCTTAGGCAGCAGCTTGTATTTTGTAAGTGGTGTTCATGATCAGCTGATGGCCGCTGCATGAATTGCAGCCCTCCTCTAGCTGATTGCATGTGGAAAAGCTGTGGTAACATTCCCATAGCCAATTACATGGAAACACACTCCAATATAAAAGAACATCATGTTGGCGTTGGGCCTTTTCATTCACTGTGAGCGGGACCTAGATATGGTGTTTGGCAAACAGCATCACAGATGGATTTGGGATTTACCTCTAACAATATACACTGTGGAAACAAGCCAACAGATAGGAGGGTGGTGTGCCTGAAGTGACTACAGAATGTAAGTGTTGCTGTTATGCATTTGGAGTAATGTTGGTTTAACAGGGTGTGTGTGGATATGGCTGGACTACATGTTTTAATACCTGTCAAGACAGTGCTATGTTTCTGAGGAAACCCCTGTCTATAGGGTCATCTGCAGACTGGGTAGTGTATGGTACATTTTGTTTCTTGTGTTACTCACAGAACACCTATCTGAGAACTGCAGATGCATAGTGTGAGGATTGCAGTCAGTACATGGTGACAGACATGAGAGTTACTGACTTCATATTCCTCATCGGACATATGTCACAACAAACCCTGTTACACCCGTAAATGTATGAGGTTATCACAGCAACATGTCAATATTGGCCCTGTGCCTGTGCCTCCAGCAACAACTCTGTCAACCTTTGTACATATGTCATGCAGTAAGAGGTGCATATGGTCTGTACACCATTATTTATTGACATCATATCTGATAACAAGCCACTGAGATATCAGACTGCTACACATGTTATGTATAGTAGGGTTTATATATGAGGACATAACGTGGGCATTCTGTCATTGTTTATGCAGTACTGCGGTCTGTGTACTTATGATGATTGTTGACAGTGTGCAGCGGGATGCTGTACAGATGTAATCCACTAACTAGTGGGTAGTATATGGCCATGTGACCTCTGCACCAGCAGTTATTATGTGTCAGGACAGACAGGAGTGTGTGAATGCATAAACTATGGGGGCATATGTATTCCAGTATTTACGTGATATAACCATCTACATGGCTGTTAAGATCCACATTGTCAGGCTTGGTCCACATGTCTTGCACTAAGGGGTTCTGTGTATACCTCTGGACTGACCAGAGTGTGCCAGAATGTCCATATTTATTGGCCATATCTCTGCTGTAGTCCACAGTACTATATTATGATGTCCTTAGGATGTCTGTCAATAGCCAGTGGCACACATGTTAAAAGCAGATATGATCTTCCACACACAATATGTCTGTTAAGACAACCCCTTTTACAGTAGCAACAATCTTCATATATGCCTACAATACATACCTGACATCCACTTGCACTAAGATGTTGGGACTACTGGGGCTGAGGTAGAACTCCGCTCCATGTTCTGGACATATGGTGAACATATATGTATATATATACATATACATATATGTATATATAATTATCCATATATCTATATAGATATATACACACATATAATTATTGACATACATAGATGGATATATGTGCACACACACACACACACACACACACACACACACATAAATATATATATATATATATATATATATATATATATATATATATATATATAAACACGCAAATATATACATATACACATCAATATATGTCTGCACATATACAGATATAGATACATATGCACATATACTTATGGATATCTACATATATATTGACAGTAATAGGTATATAGGAACAGATATATATGCACATATAGTTATAGATATCTTCATATATATCTACATAAATAGGCATATCTGTACACACAGGATGTGCATACATATATAGCTATATAGACATATATCTATCTATCTATATATATATATATATATATATATATATATATATATATATATATATATATATATATACATACACACACACACACACACACATACACACACACACACACACAAAGAGATCTACACATGGCCATATATATGATGCACTATACAGATATGTATGAATATACATTTGTATGTACATGTAGACATATATCAACATCTGTATATATCCATATCCCTGTCATGTGTAAACATTACGGTTGTGTATACCTTCCCAGATGTATCTCACCATATGTATCTGATATGTGTACATTACAATTAAACAACATATGTGGTGCAACAGTCATATTAATAACAAGTACTACACAATTGTAAAGGCAATTGTTCAATACTAATCAATATGTGTATTATCAGATATAATGGAAAAACAACAGCTGTCTTCACAATGGTCATGGTGTAGTGGTTACGTGTTGTGACTATGGTGTACAGGGTCTTGGGTTCAAGCACTGTAATATTGTTGCTGGCCAGAACAAGGGCTGTCGGATATGGAGTGGTTAAGGCAGTTTTGAGCAGCTTTAAGGGTGTTTGTGTGAGTTTGTGTGAAGCTAAGCAGTGCTAAGGTAAATGTAAGGGTGCTTACACAGTGTAGGCTTCCCTTACTGGTGCACAAATCAGCTTAGCTGTTGTATTGGAGCAGTGTTGATACCTGCTAAGCATAGCTTAGTCCTGGTAACCGGTTCGCAGCACCCAGTTTGATAATATAGCAGAGTAATGACATCTGTAATAAGTGTATGTAATGCCATGTACAATACATGCGCCTATGTGCTGTCATTACATTAGCAAGGGGTGTGAGTGTCATGTCTGTGACACACAAGTATATGAGGCCTGTACAGCACTGTTATCCATGTGAATGTGTTATGTACAGTGGTAGTAGCCCAGGGTACGTGCTGTCACACTGGCATGTAGTGTATCATGGCGGTACTACTGTTGACAGTGCTTTCCCAGGCAAGAGTAGAGTGCTAAATTTAGTACTGACAACAGGCACACTTGCACGCATAGCTGGACTCTGAGGCCTCCCTGTTGTATCCCTGGTGTGTGAGCTGTGTCACAGTATATAACCCCTACTGGATAATGATCTGACATGTGGTATGTAACTGTAGACTACCATCTGTACAGCACATGTTAGTGAGGGCTTCCAACATGTAGTTATGGCATACATATTGTTGTCAGGCATCTATTTGTCAACACAGTCATCCTCCTGCATAGCTACATTCCAACTGATGACTGTCAGTCCCTGTACAGATGTTCAGATGGCAGGTATCCAGCTGGGATATGTACAGGCAACCTATGCTTGATTGACATTGACATGTTTGCCCAGCTGTGTACGAACTGGCACATATAGGAGACAACACCCTGTACTTACCACATGCCACAGGTACCTCCACTACACTACCACAGTCAACAGTACATGCTTGGGCACAGGTCTACATCACAGACACTAACAAAGTGTTGCAATACATGTTGCATACATGTCACCTTGATCATCTCAGTGGCCATGTGTAGGAGGCACCCAGAGGATTGGCTGATGCATGTCATTCTCTCCCTGAGGGTTACTACAGTGGTGTCTGCCAATAGATTGCCTGCTGCCACATGGCAGGTGGCAGGATACCACTGTACACACATCCCCTACACAACCCATCTCTCCATGGACAATAGCTAGGTACACAGCTATGACCACATGCAGCGATGAACACCAGTACTGACACATGTGTACGTGTGTATTACTGAGTATAACAGTGTCTGTGTGTTAGCACACCTGTATTTGAGAATTCCATGAGGGCCTTCACAACCACCGCAACACCCATCGCCATAGTCAGTTGTGGCTGTTGCTGTATGGGACATTACATGTACCCTGTTATGCACCTCACCCTATTGGCTACACGAGCCTTACAGTACCAGCACAACAGTGTTGTAGAAATGGGTCGATAGGCATGGGATACCCATTGAGTTCTGTCAAGTGTGTGTAGGTGTGCATGTCCGTATATCTGTAGGGTACAGCATTCAGAGGCCAAATACTCCTATTACAATACCTATTGCCACACAGTAGTACAGATAGTGTCATTGCTGTCCATAGGTGGCCATGACAATGCAACACCCTACTATGCCTGTGGCATGTGCATTATATGCATATCCCTGTAGTACCACTGTTGGGATATACAATGGGGTGTATCACAGTCATGGGCAATTTGTGAAGGTGGGTATGTCAGAGTGTCATCATGGGTTTCAGGGAGTACAATATCCACTGGGGGATTTGGGTGCTGTGTACTCTGTCATTACACCACTGTACACCTGGTATATGTCCCAAGTACCACATTATGGTTACCACTGTCACCATCAACCATACAGGTAAATGATACCACAATCCAGCCCAGTTATGCATGTGCCGTGTGTAACACATTGGACACATGGTCAAGTTAGTTAGCAGCGATAGGTCCAGGTCTCTCAGACATGTGTCTGCCTCTTAGGTTCATAGGTTCATAGGTAGGTACTAGGCTATTGGCCCTAAAGCCTATATAAGCCTAGCCAAATGGTACCCTGGTTTCTGCCACCCAAGAAAATTATTTTCCTGTGCCCCTGTCAAGCAGAGCCACAGAACTGATCCCCGGGGTGAATTTCCTGTCTCCCATCCAATCATCAAGATTTTTCTTGAAGAGTGCTAATGAGGAGCTTTGTTTGATACAGCTAGGTAGTTTGTTTCAGAGTGTCTCTTGGACAGGAATCTATCCCTCCAGCATGTTCTGTTTATTGTGGTGACAAGGTGTTGGTCCCTAGAGTGTGTAGCTCGGAGGGATTGGGATTTCTTTAAGTGGAGCATGTCCAGCAGCTCTGGGTTTGACATAGGTTTGTATGTTAGGCAGAGATCGCCTCTGAGAAGGCGATATGTAACAGAGTAAAGCTGGAGTTTTTTTAGACGGTCTGCATAGGGCATCTGTTTGAGGCTGGTAATCCTCTTTGTGAGGTATTTCTGTGGCCTTTCCAGTTTTTGTAGATGTCTCGTGAGGTGCATACCAAAAGGGTATTTTACTTTATAATAGGTCTAATGAGTGATGAGTAGAGGCAAACAATGACCTCTTTTTTCCTGGATGAGAAACCTTTTGTGATGAGGTGTGCCATGTGGAAAGATTTCTTGACTACTCTGGTGATGTGATTATCAAAGGAGAGACTACTGTCCACCTGTGTCCCAAGGTCTCTTATCACACTTTTGGTGTTAAGTAGACTACCACCTATGTGGTAGTTCATGGGTACTGTGTTTTTAACCAAAAGGGATGACAATGCACTTTTTGGCATTGAGCTTGAGGCCATGGCTTTGACACCAGGCATCTGTCTCATTGAGACCCTTTTGTAGGATGTCCACATCATTAGGAGTTTTGATTATGGCTCCTAGTTTGCAGTCGTCTGCGAACTTTGTTAACCAAATACCTTCCGTGTTAACCTGTACTTCAGAGAAGTAGATACCAAACAGGAGAGGACCTAGGACTGAACCCTGTGGTACTCCACTTGTCACTGGTCTGAAGTCGGATTTAGAGTCTGCTACTTTCACAGTGTGGGTTCTGTCAGTGAGCCATTTGGCAACCCATCTTGCGACATAGGGATTTATACCAAGTTTAGTGAGTTTATGTATAATTCCAGAGTGGGGGATGGTGTCAAAAGCCTCGGCGAGATCTAGATAGGCTGTGTGAACCACCTTACTCTCATCTACAGCTTTGGTGACCGCTTCAAAGAAGTCTATCAGGTTTAGGAGACATGATCTGCCTTTTACAAACCCAAACTTGGTGGGGTCCAGAATTTGGAGATTACAAATGTCATTGTTTATAAGTTCCATGATGATATGTTCCATAGCCTTGCAAACCAGGCTCAATAGGCTAATAGGGCGGTAGTTCCCGGAGTCCGTGATGGAGTGGGATAACCATTGCTGTGCACCATTCAGTGGGCACAAAGCCCGAGGTGAGGCTATGATTGAACATGGTACTTAGGTGAGGTGCCAGTTTATTCTGTAGTTCATGTAGAATGCAGCCTGGGATGTTGTCAGGTCCCATGGATGCTGTGTTCTTGGCTTTGGAGAGTGTGTTTGTTACCTGTGCAGCTGTGCTTACATGAACTTTACACTCTTCTGGTATAGAGATGGGCCCTTTAGGGGGTGAGAGAGGGGTAAAGTTAGCACTGAACCTATCTGCCAGGATGTTGGCAATATCAGTTGGTTCTGTATATTTAGTGCCATTGTGCTGTAACTCAGAGCAGATCTGAGTGTTGCCATTGAGATTCTTGACATAGCTATAGAATGCTTTGGGGTTGTCTTTAGAATCAATGGCAATTTTGTTTTTGTAACTAGCTTTGGAGGATTTTATGAGGGATCTCAGCTTCTTACTGAGGCTGACTACTGAGCTCCTCCAATCATGCAACAGTTTCTTTCTTCTGTTGTAAAGTTTGTTTATGGCTGGGGACCACCAGATTGGCTTCCTTTTTTGGGAGGATAGCATCTTGGTTCTGTTAGGGATTGCACGATCCATGCACTCATGTAAGTGCTTATAAAGTGCATTTGTAAAGGATTCAGCAGTCGTACCACTATTGTCCATCAGCATGGGTGTCATGAAGTTTGCCACTTCTGTCTTAAGAAGCATGAAGTTCACTTTAGAGAAATTTTTTACGGTGGTTTCCGTAATGGGGGTGGGGGTGGGATGTGGACATAGGGTGATTAGCTTGTGGTCAGATCTGACCAACGAGGAAATGACCTCTGGTGTGGAACACTGGTTGCCCATGTTTGTAATGACCAGGTCTAGGATATTGCTGCCCTCGGTGGGGGTGTGGATAAGTTGATCCAAGCCGTTGGAATTTATGAATTCCAGAAAACGTTGAACACAAGAGTTAGTACATGAGTAGTTTTTCCAGTTAATGGTGGGGTAGTTGAAATCACCCATTATTAGGGTGTTAGGTTGTACCCTAATATTTTCCAGTGTATCAAGAAATGAGGAGTGGGAATCCTGGGGCATGGTGGGGGAACTGTAGCAAGCTACAATTTGGATTGTGGTCTTGACCAGAGTTAGTTGCACTTGGATAATCTCGGATGCATTATGCTGAGCACCTAGCCTGAAGGTGTGGATATCCTTAATAAATATGGACACGCCTCTGCCTTTAGTGTTTTGGTCCAGGTTAGGTGGCCAAAAGGTGTGGTATGAATTATAGCCTGGTAATGCAGGGGTGCTCTCTGGATCCTTCATCCAGGTCTCTGTCACTGCACATATGTCGATGTTCTCTATTTTAAGGAGTACCTCGAGTGAGTGCATTTTTAGGTTTAGACTTCTAGCATTAAGTGCCATTAACCTCAGATTTTGCTTGCTTCTACCTGTTACGGTGGTGAATTTGTCATTTGAACCTTGCCTACAAAAGGCAATATAGGGCTGGCAAAAGCTGTAGCCAGTATCTGGGATTCCAAGGGCAACAGGTGCAGGCCATCTCTAGCAAAGCATTGTACGTCACACTATGTATTGTCCATATACACCCATTACATCCTCCATTAACATATTATACATGTCTGGGGATGTTCTGCATGCAACATGCAACCTGGAAAGCTCCTCACCCTAAACACTGTGTGGTGTGTGCAATGAAAGCCACACACTTCAGTAGCACTACATACCTAGGTAGGGGTCTAATCTCAGTGTTGCCATGTAAGAGTGTGCATGTATGTGGATGGGTCTACATCAGGTTGCAGAGTATACACATCCCAGTGGGTCACCTGTCTATGTGGCACAGGCAATAACTGTTATAGAAACATGTGACATGTGTTCAACTGTACCCCAGATATGTCACAGCCATGGTGTCACCACAGTGCCATACCCCTTGTGGAATATGACTGCAGACCATCCTCCTGCTGACACATGTACACCTACAACACAAATGGATAACATTATGGAGACGACAATCAACCAGTGTTACTAACAACTATAATGCATCATTACTGGATGGCTACACTACCTGACATGTATGCATTAAACTTTACTCCTGACAACATGTTACACTGCAGTACTTTTGTACACTGTAGTAAAGTCACTGTGTGTATCAGAACCATTTTAGCCTGTCCCTGCATCGATGTTATGGATGACAGGGATGTGGCACAGGTATCATCATATGCACAGGGTGTGTTGTTGGTTTGCCAGAGGCCGAGGGTGGGCCATACATTTGACACCATGTGTGTGGGTGAGGGGTGTAATGAGGTGAACAGGATGTGGTGATGTGGTGTGTGCAGGTATGGGGTTTCCCTAGGTGTGTTCGTATAGTGTGTGGGTATGCATGCACACAGTTCTGCCATGTGGCTGCCCTACACAGCTGTTTATGGACAGCTGCAGATCATACCTGACAGGGTGTGCAGTTCACTGCCTCCAGCCATGGACACATGGACTGTGCCTGCCAGGGGTTCCATGGGCATGTCCAGGTACAAGACTCAATGTGCTACTCTTCCCTTATGATGACAGATGTCCGCTGTAACCAGGTCCCTCCTAAGACTGGCCAGGACCATGTGCTTGTGGCCTGCTGTGGTGTGGACAGTGACCCCCCCCCCCACAGTGCCAGGGCTGGTACTGCCACTACAGGAGTCCCTTGGTGTCCTAGCATGTCCATGTTGACTGCCAGCTGTTGGTGTTGCTGGCCTATGTCCACGTGGCCATCACCACACTTCCACCACACGTTCAAGCATGGACAAACTACTGTCGATGAGGGCCATCATCTCACCAGACAATCTATCCATGAGCTCAGTATAAGCACAACTGGCACCAGAAAATTCACGGACATTGTCACTTGCAGATGTGAGACCAGCCCTCTGCAGGCTCAGGCCCTGTTTGGTGTAATGTTCCATATGTGCCTGCATTGCCATGACAGTCTGAAACATGCACCTGGTGGTACCAGTTATGGTGTACCTGCCAAGGGCATGATGACCAGCCGCCCTACCACGAGCACCCTGGGACATCTGCCTATGTGGTGCCCTGCTGGATATCCGGCTATACCTGCAGTGATCAGACACAATAGACATGGTTACATCACTCTCCTCTGCACTGTCACCAGACACCAGCTGTCCCTCTGCTATGGCCACTGGTGATGGGGTATGTATAGGCACTGAAACTGTGTGCAGGGTTCCAGTGGCTAAAAGGGGGATGTCAAATGATGGCACTGTTTCGGCCCCTGACAACCCCACTTGTGCCTCAACAGTACTATCATCATCTTCGGTGTCTGTATGGACACCAACATCAGATTGCATGGAGGAGGGACCCTGACCCACCTCGCCACCTGTGGGGGAAAACAATAAATGCACTTTAAGACATGTACAGCATTGCATAACAGTACACACATACACACACACACACACACATGCACACACACACACACACACACACACACACACACACACACACACCACCTTAATACCTACCTGTCTGTGACTTTACAGACAGTCCCACATTTATTCCCATGCACTCTCCATCCTGCATTACACTTGGTAACATACACTCATTAATACCATTCATTAGCGTATCATTCCTCTAAATACCAAGACAAGTGAGCACAGCACAAGACCTGTTACTCCATTACATCCCTGACCTGAATTAAGTGGTTTTACATGGCCTCACTGCTGTCATTCAGTGTTCACCCTGTGTATGTCCAGATATCGTGAGCATGGTCCCTATATGTGAGGGGGCTACTATGTTCACTCCATAATATCATGCACTGGAGTGTCATGTGTAAGTATTGCTCAGTACATGCCAGATATGCTGCTCAATCTATCATGTGACAACTGTAATATATGGATACACTCCCTGGTGTAGTCTAGTAATTCCCCAATGCATCTGTAGTGCTGCATATGTGGTTTGTCAGCCATCTCTCTGCTGAATGCGATATTAAGGGTATACCTGGTGTCTACCTTCCCTCACAATACATGTTCCACGCTGCAGACCTTATTATACTATCAGCTGTCCTGTGATTACATATGTGACAAGTATTCCTGGTGTGTCATGTGTCAGTCCATGTCCATGTACTGCATGATCCCAAAGGGAAGTACTGCTGTATGAACAACCCCACAATCACACATGTACATACATGGATACCCACACAAACACACACACACACACACACACATGCACACACACATCCTACATGCATCACCCTCCCTCCACTTTACCAGAGTGACCCTACAGACAAAATAACCAACCACCAACACACACACACACACACACACACACACACACACACACACACACACACACACACACACACACACACACACACACACACACAGGTGAGGTTGCACAAAGATAGTATACACAGTCCTCTTATTACCCATCTGTCAACATGCATAACATATGGTACACTATAGCATGCAGTGCAGCTATAGTCAATCCATGCTAGCAACAGTATCCATGTGTGTGATGCATGTGCTGTGTTAGTAGGTGCTGCCCCTTCTCCTGGTTACCACTGCACCCATGTACACAGTATTGTTGTGCACTTGTTCTGGACCCTGCCATGTACTGTGCACCAAACCTCACAGGTGTACAACCCATTGCCGAATGTGAAGTACTGTGTTAGTTATGTCATCTCTAATGCTCACAGCTCCTATGTTTTTCAGCAACACATACCTGGGATGATATGTGGACAAATGTGATTTGTGAATGCTTGATGTCTAGTTTACAGATCTCAACATCAGTATGACCAATCCATTATTATTACACTGACAACTGTCAGACCATACCATGGCTATGGGGAATGTACACACCCTTACTGATATGACACACCCTTCCTTGAGCTGCCATGGGATCACATCACCGCATATATTAACAGTACATGAGCCTGATATATGACATATGTCCTGTACATTCACATGCAGAGTCTACCGAATGTGTTAGGTGTGTAGATGCTGACTATGATGCATACACTCCGTGTGTGCATATGTGTGCACACCCTTATCATGAAAGTTTGTTGCACCTATTGTTATGTGTACTACAGCAGTCACTACTCCTGGCAGGGGTATACTAGCATGGGCCATCTGCATTTGCCAGTGTATGTTCAGTCTGCTCTTCAGATAGGTTCATAGGTTCATACTAGGCCATCTGCCCTAGGGCATTTACAAGCCTAGCCAGAGTGTGTTTGGATTTCGCCACCCATTTTAAAATGAATTTTGCTATGCCCTTTTTCGTGGTTAGTATACTGTGCATCTGTCTAACAGTGACACAGAAGTGATACCCGGAGTAAATCTACGATCTCCTATCCACTCATCAAGATTCCTCTTGAAAAGAGTCAATGAGGGACTCTGCCTAACCTGGACTGGGATTTTATTCCAGAGTGAAGGGAGCCTCTGGGTTATGAATCTGTCCCTCCAGCATGTCCTATTTATTTCAGTGCTGAGGTTCAAGTCTCTCGAGCTTGTAGCTCAATGGGATTTGGATTTTCTGAGGTGCAGCATGTCCATTAATTCTGGGTTGGACATGGCTTTATACGTCAGGCACAGATCGCCTCTGAGCAGGCGGTATGCCACTGAGTAGAGCTGCAGTTTCTTTAACCGGGCAGCATATGGCATCTGTTTGAGCCCTTTGATCCTCTTGGTGAGGTACTTTTGGGGTCTTTCCAGTTGCTGCAGGTGTCTGGTAAGGTACATCCCAAAAGGGGCATTGTATTCAATTATGGGCCTGATGAGGGATGAGTAAAGAGGCACAATGACCTCCCCTGATCTAGATGTGAATCCCTTCATGGTTAGGTGGGCTATATAAAATGATTTTCTAACCACTTTGGCCACGTGGTTGTCGAATGAGAGATTGCTATCAACTAGGGTCCCCAGGTCCCTAATTACTTCTTCCGTACTTAATGGATTACCATCTATGTGGTAATTTGTGGACACTTTGTTTTTGCCGAAGGGGATGACTATACACTTTTTGGCGTTTAGCTTGAGGCCATGGCTCTGGCACCAGTTGTCTGTTTCTATGAGGCCCTTTTGTAGGATGCTTGTGTCGGCTGGAGAGTCGATTATGGTGCCCAGTTTGCAGTCATCTGCGAACTTGGTCAGCCACAGTCCTTCCATGTTGGCCTGTACCTCCGAGAAATATATACCGAACAAGAGAGGTCCCAGGACTGAGCTTTGTGAGATGCCACTTGTAACTGGTTTAGAGTCTGACATGGCTCCAGCAATTCTAACCATGTGGGTTCTGTCCTTGAGCCAGTTTGCACACATGTCCCCCAACTCTGCATGACTGCAAGGTCTATTCATGTGCACAACTTTGGTGTTCACACACTGTCGTCACTATTGCTGTGGGGGTAGGGTTATGTCTGCCACTGTCCCTGAACCTGACTGTATGCAGATACAGCCATTCTTAGCATCCTTAGGATCCCTGCTGCAGTGCACTGGTGTGTCATGCTGACACCCCCTCCTCACCTTCAGCCTCTTTTCAGATGCTTGACAATTAAAGCCTAACATGTGTCTGTTTGTAGTGTCCCATACACTGAACACCACATGTACAGCCTAGTCCCAGCTGATAATGTGGACCACAGTAATATGTTATGCCATAGTGTAACTCTGCAACAGTTGGCATTGTCCTACAGATATATACACTGGTGTTGCACTGTATATGGGTGATGTTTCGAACATGTCCCTACTGTAGGCCATGTCTCCCACCATTATGTTACTCCCTGTTTTCACATTCCGCAATGACAAGATGTTAGTTATCTTGCAGGTGTCTGACATACCCTTCCAATACCCCCATCATGGTCACCACTGTGATGCCATGCATTTAACAGCAACAATACGTGCACATGTACAGCATGCATTCTGGGTAGATGTGTTAGATGTGTGCATGGAATATACCATAGCCATTACATGCCCGGTGTATTGGCAAGTATCAACATAAACTATACTCACCAACTACATGCTGCTGCCTTGGTTGTATACCGGAGAGATCTACATAAGAGGGTGAGAGATGCAAAGTCAGTGGCCACACCTGTGGCATTGCTACAGGGTGGGTGCAGCATTATAATGCATCAACAGTATGTGTCCACAATACTACCACATATGCACATCTGTTTATTACTACTATGCAGCAATAAACTATATGTATGACATGTCAGATATGCATGATCTATCTGTACAGATGCGGATGTATACACAACAGTAGTCTACTGATATGCCCTGTGGCCTTACCTGCATGCTCTTCAGCCAGTGTGTGGGTAGCACCTACCTCCACAATGGTGTCCGGCAGTTGCTGAGTATGTGGATGGGCAGGTGCCACGAGGCTGGCTAGGAGCTCCTCCACATGTGTCAGGGGGAATGGATGGCATGGCCCTCCCCCATTGTGAGGTGATCCCCCAGGGATGCAGCAGCACACCAACGGGCATTGTGAAGCAGGTCAGAACAATGATGCCGGACCTGCTCATAACTGCGGTTGTGCAGTCCAACATCATTGACCCTGTGGACTAGGTCATCCCACAGAACAATCTGCTCCTGCTGATCATGGTCAGCCCAGCCAAACAAGACAGGGTAGTGCTGGATTAGGTGGTTTACCACAATGTTGCTCTCAGCAGCTGAGTAAGCCTGAAGCCTTCCATGTGACATCTTGCCTGAAAGACATAAAGATGGACACAGGTGTGAGCAAGACATGCAGCAAGGTTACCAGAGTTCTTAATACACATCACTGTCACCCCCACCACCACCATATCAGTGACAACAAACTGTACCCACAACTCAGTAGGTATGGCTACAACTTACCTACCAGTGGGGCAGGTATTGTACCACACTTTGTTCAATGTGTTTGTAAGCCATGTTCCCTATGTGGGCACTATAATTGCTGGCCAATTACAGACTATTCACCTGCATGCCATTGTCAGGGCCATTATGGTTGCATATATGCCTGTGGTATGCTTGCTATGTGGTTGCTGCACAGCTGATATTCTGTGCTATTGGGGATATCTATGCATGCTGTTGGACATGTTCCAGGATTGTGTAGACTATTAATACCCTCATATGTTCTATAACAGTGACACAATAGCATGCTTATGTACTATTGGCCAGCAGAACCACCTCTCCAAACTCATCTGCCCATGTTGCCAGGCCACGTCACATGTGCGACCCACCCTGGGGCTTCCTCATGTACTGGTCCAGCAATACCTTCAAGTGGAACCAACTCAGGGGATATTGTCTCCCCCTGGGGGTACACACAGACATGATCTTGTCCCCCAAGGTCAGGTCCAGGTCCAAGTCCAGGGTCTGTTCCATAACGGGCTCCACAGACACATGTGGGATGTGCTACATCACCTTGAGGCACCCAGTACACATTCACAGGGTCCACATGCTCCTCCTGCTCAGCCTTCAGGCCAGGCACCCTTGGGACACGTACTGCTGTTGTGAGTAGCAGTGGGTGGGAGGCTTGTTCCTATTGTGTCCATATTGGGGCACATGGGGCATCCACATCACAGACCACACACACCATCCAGGGTGTTTACCCACCACATGTGTCACATACCACCCCGGTAGGCTGTCCAGTATATCTACCAACCCTGACCACCTCCACAACTAAACCAGCCATACTTCCCCATATTCCCATTCCATACTTCACAGACAAGGGCAATGTGGTCCCAACAACGGATTCACATGTGACATTCCCATCCATGTTGCACACACTGACAGCTGTAGATATCTGTGTGTATTGCTATGTGTGCTGTTCCCTCACACATAACATGTAGCACTGTGGTGGTATTATAGGGGACATGTATTTACATACATACATATATGTTTGTGTGTGTGTGTATGTATATATGTAGACATGTGCATATAGGTATATGTCTATATATATGTGGATATATATGATGTATATTTGTGTTTATATATATATGTCTACGCATGGGTATCTGTATATTTGTGGACATACATGTATATATATATATATATATATATATATATATATATATATATATATATGTACACATATGCATACCTATATGTGGGGTACATTCAGACATCAGGTCCACAATCTCACAACCCTTTCCTGCACAGCTGCACTGTTCTGCCTTGCTACAACACAGACAGGTGCCACATATGGACACAGCTTGACATTAGCGTGGTATATATAGGGCCAGATTGCAAGTAACCCTATTACACGCCTATGGCATTCCTGCATGCTATAATACAGGTTAACCTGAGTATCCTGCAAGAGGTGGGCTGTGGAACCCACATGTTCATCATTATGGCATTATGTCCACCACCAGCTATTAGCCACAGTAATATACATACTTTCCATTAAACAACACACACTATGATGGCTTACATTCTATCAGTCAGTGCTACTCTGCACAGTTGATGGGTATGGCCCACTACCCACAGGGACAGACTCTATTGTCCTTAGCAGTTGTTCAGCCGAATATCATTAGAATAACACCTGATGGCACATATAAATCATTCCACATCATCTATCCCATTATTATGGATCAAGTATTACAGTCAATTACATGCATAATGTTAAAGGAAAAAACTTCAAAGACCAATTCACGTTAGGTTCAGGTATGGCACCTTTTATTACTTGCAGCAAGGAGACAAAAACATGCAAATGCAGGATTTTGCCTAACTACTAACAGGAAGTATGCTCTTCTTATACTGTTCTACAAAACATTGCTTTCTATAGTTGACATAATTAAACACAACTTTCTGTATTGTTCAACAGCAGATGTTACTCAGATTTTCTGCTGACATGACTGGATTTATGAAAAACATTTGAGAAAAACAACCTGACCTTGGGGGCTTTAGCCCGCTACAAGCTTCTATTGTGTAGTTTTAATACATGTGTTACATTTCAAGGTACTTTTCTAGCTTAGACACAAGCAAACGCTGATTGCAGTTCATATTTTCAAGCAGTCTTTGTTCTTATTATCAATAGCTTCTGCAGCTGTGTATTTTCTCACAGCATAAGCGGAACTCCTTGTCTAAATCTCATAACATTAATACAAGTGATACATCTATTTATTATTTTCCTGACACAAGCAGAAATTATCTGCTTCCCTGTAAATTTCCAGAGCATAAGCAAAGATTATAACTGCGCATATTTCATGACAATACAAGATTGGAAAGCTTCTGCAGTTTGTACAGATTTATGCAGTGTGAAATAGAATAAATGTGTTAACCCTTTTCAAACCTTAAATGCACTAAGCATATTACTAATACATACACTAATACATATTTTTCTAACATTTCCCCCCTTTTAATACTTTTATTCTACTTTCAAAATAAGCATAAACAGTTTTTCTTCCCCTAACCTCTTCCTACTCAGGATTTGCAGTTAAGAGAGTCATTCAGTTTAAACTTATGAAAGCATTTTCAATTTTTTAACAGTTGTTCAAACTCAACACCTTGATATAAGGTTTCTGAAACTGACATGTCTATAAGGTCTTTGATCAGTCTTTTCATGTAGGGGATGCCACAGCAAACACATACTCCCAGTAGGATCATTCCTACACAAATGGCAATCAGGATGTTCATTAGGATAGTACCCCACCCCCAAACCATTTCTGGAAAAAGTCTGTCAGTGGGTTTGGTCCTGGTTTGGTCATATCCGACACTTGCTGAATTACCTCAAGGTGATTGTCTATCTCGTGTTTATGGTCAGGAATATATGAACAGCACTTCTCCTGGATTAAAGCGCAAGTACCGCCTCTCACCGCTAGGGTGAAGTCGAGAGCCATGCGGTTTTGAAACACTACAGTTCTCATGGCATTCAGTTCATCAGTCACCAATTCTAGAGCAGAAAAAGTTGCATTGCTCATTACTTCGAGAAGTTTAGACAGTTTTCTCAGCTCCCAGATCGATTTCACTGCTCCATATGCTGGTGATATGCCTGCCCATGACATAACACTGTCACTCAAGTCCATGTGTGTCAGTTTATTGCCTATAGAATGATGGTTTTTCCAGCGTGCATCGATTTGCCCCACTGGATTTACAGGTTTCTTGACGGGTTTCTTGACGACCTCTCGGACATTCCGAATATTTCCTCGAGGTAAGACTGCCGTGTGTCGTATGGCCAAAACCAGGTAGCCCAAAAAACAACTGCCGGACCAATTCTCAGGTAACCACTTGTATGCTTTCCTACCACATACAAAATAACAATCCTCTACTTTAGTAGTAACTTTACTATGAATATACACTTGTCCTGCATGAAACATTTTTCTATCAATTATAGACAGTTGTTTATAAAGAACAGAATCATGTTTTACTTCATCAATTGTTTTGTGCATCAAATCAAAAGATGAATCATAGTTTGTATTACAATAAGAACCTGCGTTATTAGCTTTAGTGTAGCATCTATAAGGAACAGTCACATTGCAATTGCTCCAACCCACCTGAACAGTATCATTTTTATAAAAACACACAGCCCCTTTTTGTGGAACAGACAAGTGCAATGCTATTTTATCTTGTGATGTAACAGTTGATGTATCATAAATCAAGTTTTTCCAGGTCTCATTGACTCCTAGGGGGACTGAAGTCATTAATAACCCCCCGTATGCTGTCGGCAAAGCTGTGTAAATCCAGCAATTCAAAACATTGAAAGTCTCAGCATACACATATTTGATGGCCTGGTAAGTGTTGAAGTTTGGGTGCCAGTCTATGAGCAACGCTTCACGTTTATTCAGTTCAGTTTGTGTGGCTGGGAAAAGGAATGGCCACAACAAAAAGATTATTGTCACTAGTACAGTTAACAGGATGATTATGCAATACTTCTGAGGAAATGGTTGTTCTGCATTCCTGTTTTCTCCAACTCTTCCGAGTAGTTTTATTTGGATTTTTCTGGATTCTATCATTTTTTCTCTTGACATGTGACAAGATTTTTGTCCAGTTCAAAGTTCTTAACTAGTTTGCAGTGTGTCAGGTGGATCCATGCGGCCCGCTCTGTGATTTTGACTGCAGTAGGTGTTGACAGGAGCACCTGATATGGACCTTCCCACTTTGGTATCGTCCAGTTTCTCTTTTTGAGTGTTTTCACCCAGATCCACTCCCCAGAGGCCACTGCCACTTCCGATGTCTCAGTTTGTTCTTTATCTGAAAGAATTTGACTGCAACAGATGTTTAGAATTCAACAAATTTCTCATATACTCTGCTAGTGTACAGTCGGCTTCCTGGTCTGTGGGCATGAGAGGTTTCCACTGAGGTGTATAATAAGCTCTTCCAAATAGTTTTTCAAAAGGAGTCAATCCTTTTGCATTCAGAACAGTTCTCATGCTCAACAGTACCAGGGGCAGACAGTACACCCAATTCTTTTCTGTTTCTGCTATTAATTTCCTTAGTTTATTCTTTAAAATCCCATTATGCCTCTCAACTAGCCCTGCAGATTGCGGATGGTATGCACAATGATTCTTTAAAGAAATACCAAAATGTTTACTTAACTGTTGTATGGTTTGGTTTACAAAGTGTGTACCGTTGTCACTGTAGATCCTTTCGAATGTCGAATCTAGGGATGATTTCTTTAACAAGGATTTTCGCTACTGTAGCCGCGTCTGGATTTTTGGTCGGAAAGGCTTCCACCCATCTGGAAAACATATCTACAATGACAAGACAATACTTCTTATTTTCACATTTGTTCAATTCTATGAAATCCATACAGATAGTGTGAAATGGATATGGTGGTGTAGGGAAACTCCCTTGCTTGGGCTTTAACGCCCCTTGTGCATGATGTTTGTTACAAATGTGGCACATCAAACAAATTTTTTTAGAAATGTTGTTGAATCCATATGTCGTGAACACTCAGTTCACCAGCTGTACCACCCCCCCTGTTGAGACATGGCATTGCCCATGGCTCAGCAAAGCTGCATATCTAAACAAATTAGATGGTAATATTGGTTTCCCTTCTTTAGAGATGTACAGCCCCTTTTCGAGAATTGCTCCTCGTTTTACTCATATTTGTTTCTCAACGTGTGTAGTGAGTGTCTGCATTGTCTTTAACATTTCTAAGTCTAAAATCTCAGAGGGTTGTAGTTCCTCATTCAAAAGAAATACTTCTGAAGCTGCCTGTTTTGCAGCTGTATCAGCTCTCGCATTACCTTTTGAAATCCTATCTTGTTGCTTGGTATGAGCTGTGCATTTACAAATAGCTACTTTCTGAGGTAATTGAATAGATTCTAAATGATCTAAAATAAACTGTGCATGACTGATAGGTTTGCCAGTAGATGTTATCATTCCTCAGTTTTTCCACTGTTGCGCAAAAACATGTACAGTAGAAAAAGCATACTGGCTGTCAGTGAAAATGTTCACACATTCACCCTTTACTAAGGTACATGCCCATGTCAGGGCATTCAATTCTGCTGCCTGTGCAGATAGGTTGTGTGGTAAAGGTTTTGCTTCTATAATCTCAGTATCAGAAACTACTGCATATCCTACTAGGTTCTGTCCTGCAGGACCCCGTTTGCACGAACCATCCACGTAGTATGTCACCTCGGCATCATCCAAGAGGACATCCGTGAGATCTTTTCTAGGCAGTGTCTTTTGCTCAATCTCCTGCAGGCAGCAGTGCAGTGTGCCATCTGCAGGGGTTGGGAGCAAGGTAGAAGGGTTTAAAGTCGTGCATCGTTCAATTGTCATGTGAGGTTGGCTCAACAACATAGTCATACAGGAAAGATGCCTAGCAGGGGAAAGATATGCTGCCTTCTCTTGCAGTAAAATAATTGTGACTGCATGAGGCACTCTCAATTTGAGAGGGTGGAATAAAACTACTGAGGCTGAAGCCTGTACTGCCATTGCAGCTGCAACTACTGCTTGTACACAGTGAGGTAAAGACCGTGCCACTGGGTCTAGTTGTGATGAATAATAAGCAATGGGGCGTTGCTTGTCCATGTTCTGTTGTGTTAACACTGATGTCATATGACCTTGCTTACAATCTACAGTTTGGAAAAAATGTTTATGATAGTTTGGTAATCCCAGTACTAATGAGGACGCTATTAACTGTTTCAGTTTGCAGAAAGCAGATTCTGCCTCTGGTGTCCATTGTAATAAATCCTGTGCTGCCATTGGCTTTTTATATATCAGGTCAATTAGAGGTGCAGATTCCAAAGCATAGTTTGGAATCCAGCTCCGGCAAAAATTAGTTGTACCCAGGAAGGACATAATTTCCTTCTTGGTAGTGGGTTTTGGTGCTTGTAAAATTGCTACTTTTCTGTCCTCATCTAATGTTCTACCCTCTTTGGATATTACATATCCTAGGTATTTAACTTGTTTTTTCCAAAGCTGCAGTTTACTTTTGTTTACCTTATGTCCTTCAGTGGCTAAAAATTGTAATAGCGCTATGGTATCTTCTTTGCAATCTTGCTGGGTGGGGACCGCCAGCAGGATATCATCAACATAAAGTAAAATCTGACTGCCTCTTGGTGGGGTAAATCCCATCAAGTTGCTTGCCATTTATTGTGAGAATATTGTTGGACTTTCACAATATCCCTGTGGTAGTCACGTATATGTATACCTTAATGCAAACCAATACTGGCTGTCAGGGTGTATCGGTATCGAAAAGAACGCATTGCTGATATCTACCACAGAAAAATATTTCTGTTGAGGTTTTAAATCATTCAACAGGGTGTGTGGGTCTGGCACTGTAGGTGCCCTTGGTATCACTGCATCATTTACAGCTTGTAAATCTTGGACTATACGCCATTCTCCATTTGCTTTCTTAACAGGAAATAAGGGTGTGTTATATGGTGAATCGGGAGATTCCACCAGTACCCCTTCCTTAAGTAAAGCTGCTATAATGGGTTTGATTCCTACCTCTGCATCTTTTCTTAAGGGTTACTGTCTTTTCTGTGGTCTAAATGCTGACTTTGGTGTGATAGTAACTGGTCCCGCTATGAATAAGTCCTACATCATAAATAAGCTTACCAGCTTAAATATCAACCCCTATATCACAAGATGGGTTGCAAACTGGCTCAGAGATAGAACCCACATGGTCAGAATCACAGGTGTCATGTCCGAATCCAAACCAGTTACAAGTGGCATCCCACAGGGCTCAGTTCTGGGACCTCTCTTGTTCAGTATATACTTCTCTGAGGTTCAGGCTAACACGGGGGGATTATGGCTGACAAAGTTCACAGATGACTGCAAACTGGGGGCCATAATCGAATCTCCAGCTGACACAAACATCCTCCAAATGGGTCTCACAGAGACGGATGCTTGGTGCCAGAGCCACGGCCTCAAGCTAAATGCTAAAACGTGCATAGTCATCCCCTTTAGGAAAAACAAGGTGCCCACAAATTACCACATAGGTGGTAATCCATTAAGTACGGAAGAAGTAATTAGAGATTTGGGGACCAACGTAGATAGTAATCTCTCCTTTGATAATCACGTTGCCAAAGTGGTTAGAAACACCTTCTATATAGCCCACCTTATCACGAAAGGGTTCGCATCTAGATCAAGAGAGGTCATTGTGTCCCTCTACTCTCCACTCATCAGGCCCATAATTGAATACAATGCCCCTTTTGGGATGTACCTTACCCGACACCTACAGCAACTGGAGAGACCCCAAAAGTACCTCACCAAGAGGATCATGTGCTACAAACAGATGTCCTATGCAGCTCGACTAAAGGAACTCCAGCTCTACTCAGTTGCTTACCGCCTACTCAGTGGCAATCTATGCCTGACGTACAAAGCCATGTCAAACCCAGAATTAATGGACATGCTCCACCTCAAAAAATCCAAGTCCCTTAGAGCTACACGGTCCAGGAGCCTAAACCTCAGCACAAAAATAAATAGGACATGCTGGAGGGACAGATTCATTTCCCAGAGGCTCCCCTCACTCTGGAATAGAATCCCAATTCATGTTAGACATAGCCCTTCGCTGACCCTCTTCAAGCGAAATTTGGACGCGTGGATGGGAAATTGCAAATTCACCCCTGGGATCTCTCCTGTGTCCCTGCTAGACAGAGGCACAGTAAACTAATCTTAAAAGGGTACCTTCTGTAACCTACTTTACAGAGGCACAGTAGGCTAATCTAATAGGGAGGCAGAAGCCAAATACACTCTGGCTAGGTTTATAAATGCCCTAGGGCAGATAGCCTAGTATCTACCTATGAACCTATGAACCTATGAACCTACATCTGACTTTCCTGTTGACCAGAGAGTTTCTGGTATATTCTGTAAGGCATTCTCTTCCTCCTTTAATAGGAGTGCTAATCAGCTGTCCTTGCTAGACTGCAAGTACATGGCTGGGTGGGTCTGAGTTATCCAATTCAGCCTCCGTATTTGTATTCCTTGTTCTGACAGTTCTAATTCTGTCTGCCTTTCCCATCTCATAACTTTTTCTCCTAAGTCTGCCCATTCTATGTTTTTGTCCTTGGTTAAGCTAACATGTGGTAATTGATTAGATTTATAAAGTGTAAAGAACTCCTGGGGCAATGAACAGATGGCTACACTGTTCCCTTCCATGTCCCAGTACAGATTATGTAATATCAATCTGTTTGCACGATTTCTAAACAATTCTTGCTCATATTCCTTATCAGGTCCTGGCATGTTACAATAATACAGGGTACAGTGCAACAAGTGTTGCTTATCAATGTCAAGGGAGGGGAACTTGCTGCTGGCTACGTTCATCAATTCTTCAGTCACAGCCCCTGGACCAGTCGTAACCAAGTCCTGGCTATACCAATAAAACATTTCACCCTCCAATTACACTGCATAGGTATCAATTTGTCGCTGTGCTTCCATACCCTGCATGGTTGGGACTACTGCTATACCAAATAGCTGCATAAGGTCTCTGCCCAAGAGGTCTACTGGGCATTTTGCAGGAACAACAATTTTGCTTTTCTGAGTTAATCCTGAAACAGGATCAGTTATTGCAATGTTACAGGAGAGGGGCTCCCGGTACAGCTGTCCATTAGCTGCTTTTACTAGTATGCAATCAGGTGACTCTGAGTTTTCTGGCAGTTTGGAGGGATGTATCAAGGTTTGTGATGCCTCTGAGTCACACAAGAATTTGACTTCCCTCCCTTCTACCAAAAGTGTAACTTCTGGTTTTGTGTCTGCTAAATAGAGCTCCAGGCTCAATAAAGCTAGGTCTAATATTTCATTTTCTTCACTGTTCATAACTTCCTGCACTTCCTCTATCTCTTCTGTCACATCCTCTACTTCTTCTATCACATTCTCATTTGTCCTTTCTCTGCTATTCCCTTCCAGTGATTCCTTTCAGTCCTCACCCTCTTTGTCTTCCGTGGTTGCCTTCTTGTTTTTCTTGCAATCCCTTGCCAAATGTGCCTTTTTACCGCATTTAAAATATTCACCCCTTTTCTTTCGCCCTTCAAAGTCCTCTGATTGCCGATCAGATTGCTTGTTTCCCTGGGCATTTCTCTTGCCCTTTTTCCCGGACTGTACTACATAAACTTCTGCTCCATCTTCTACAGAAAATACTTGGGCTTTCTTTTTCTTTTTGTTATTAAAATGCCTTTCGGCATGCCTAGCATATTCAAGTAATGACTGTAACTGGCTTGTATGATAATCTACCATGTGTTTTGTAAAAAACTGCTTATGGGTGCAATACTGCCTTTCAAAAATGCATTCTTTAACAGCTGTTCATATGGGGAATCTTGTGTCTGATCTTCAGGAACCTGCATTCCACAGTGGTTATTAAAACATTCTAATAGTCTGGCATAATATCTGTCAACAATTTCACCTTCTTGTTGGTTGCATTGATTAATGCAAGTCCAGTCTGCCCTAGGCTTCCATTTCTCAGAGATGCAGTCTGTAAGACCTTTTACTCTGTTGTCTAGCTCTGCGCTGCTATGTGGGAGGGGTCTGTGTGCAACGTCATGGGGATTCCAGTTGCCACTAATCATGTGCCAATCTGGCCCCACAATTTGTCTAACTACTTTTTCTACCTCTTCTCCATTTAAATTATAAGTTAGCCTCATTCCTTGTAAATCTTCTGAGAACTTTCTAAAATTAACTTTTGGATGGGGAATTCCCTCAGTGGCTTTCCAGATATCTTCCGGAGTCCAGGGTCTATACACTAGAATAGTTGGATCCTGACCTTCTTTCCCTGCCTGAGGATTAGGTACTTCTATAAGTGGGCCTATTTCTTCTTCACTTGTAGATCGTGAATTCCTAACCATTTGATATAACTCAATGTCTCCTTTTGAGTTACCTGCCCGTGTTCGAGACCTGGTCTCGATGGGATTTCTAATAAACGGTTTTGCTCTTGTAATGTCTCTATTTTCAGTGACAACAGGATATTGTGGGGGTAGACCAACCTGTTCACTTGCTTCGTATTCTGGTAAGGGAGGCCGAGGGGCCGACGCTATCAATAAGTTATTGTCCTCCTTATCTAAAAACATCCCTTTTGAATTATTAGTCCTTTGTTCCCTACGGTTTACCTCCTCAATCCACCTGTGTGCCTGAGGAATTCCTAAATGGTGTTGCTTTTTTACCCAACCTTTGGAATCGGTTTTGAGCTGTTTGACAAGTTTGGCAAGCGAGGATTTTTCTAATTTACCATCGAATTCATACTTATTAACCCATTTTGAATAGTATTTAATATTATCAGCGCACTGCGACTGCATGTATTTTGCGTCTTCGGTTAATGGCAGATTTTGGGGTCTTTTTGTGCAATTATTACACATTTTGTTCTACCCTTTTAATCGTTACGTAACCTCTCCTATTTTAACGTGGTATCATGGATTTTGTTATAGTCTCTTCAGAATGACTACCTATCTACTCTGTTTTCCCTGATCTATGACAAGACAGTAATCTTTTCTGTCCCTGACTTGTAAAAATACAGTGTTGACAAAAACAATACAAATCTACTCCCTGATCTAAAACAGATTCACCTTACCTGAGCCTTTGTGATTGATCACCTGGTTCGTCAAAACCCGTCCTTCAGTCGCAGATCAGAAAGTGGCTGGCCTCTTTTGTATGACAATTCAGCCGGAGAGCTTTTCAAATAAGAAGAACTGATGTGGTTTCTTCCCCGTACGGTTTCAAGCCACCTGGCCCGTCTGATCCGAGGCGAAGTGAGGGTTTCCGGTCCGAAGGACCAATCTGTCAAAGGAAAAAAACTTCAAAGACCAATTCACGTTAGGTTCAGGTATGGCACCTTTTATTACTTGCAGCAAGGAGACAAAAACATGCAAATAAAGGATTTTGCCTAACTACTAACAGGAAGTATGCTCTTCTTATACTGTTCTACAAAACGTTGCTTTCTATAGTTGATGTAATTAAACACAACTTTCCGTATTGTTCTACAGCAGATGTTACTCAGATTTTCTACTGACATGACTGGATTTATGAAAAACATTTGAGAAAAACATGCTTCTATTGTGTAGTTCTAACACGTGTTACTTTTCAAGGTACTTTTCTAGCTTAGACACAAGCAAACGCTGATTGCAGTTCATATTTTCAAGCAGTCTTTGTTCTTATTATCAATAGCTTCTGCAGCTGTGTATTTTCTCACAGCATAAGTGGAACTCCTTGTCTAAATCTCATAACATTAATACAAGTGATACATCTATTTATTATTTTCCTGGCACAAACAGAAATTATCTGCTTCCCTGTAAATTTCCAGAGCATAAGCAAAGATTATAACTGCGCATATTTCATGACAATACAAGATTGGAAAGCTTCTGCAGTTTGTACAGATTTATGCAGTGTGAAATAGAATAAATGTGTTAACCCTTTTCAAATCTTAAATGCACTAAGCATATTACCAATACATACACTAATACATATCTTTCTAACACATATATACTTCACATACCTGTTCCGGGAATGATGTCTCTTCTGGATAGTTTGCTGGATGGATGTTTTTTTTGTTGTTGTGTTTTTTCTTTTTTGCCTTTCACTCACTCTCTCTCTCTCTCTCTCTCTCATTTCTTGGTCTCTCTCCAGTAAATAGACTGAGCTGCTTTGAATAGCTTGCAGCATGGATTTTGTAGTTGATGCACATGATCAAGTGATGGCCCCTGCACCAATCAGTGTCCTCCACTTGCTACCTGCATGCAGCATGCTGTGTAGTACTTCCAATTACTACTGTCATGGCAACCAACTGCTATAAATCCCTACATCATGTGGGCGTGGTCCCTTTACCTTTCCTGTATGGTGGACATCCTTCCTGTATGTGGGCAGCAGTGTTAGCAGGTAGCAATACCTCTTACAAGAGAACCTGCACGCTCAGACCAGCTACACAGGGTCTATATTAGAACACCGAACATTCAAAATTTCGAGTGTTCTAATATCAAACCCTATGAATCGAAAATTGAAAACATCGAACATTCAGAACAGTGAATTTTTTCTAGGGAAACAATTTGCTGTTCATAGGTTCATAGGCTCATACTAGGCTATCTCCCCTAGGGCATTTATAAGCCTAGCCAGAGTGTGTTTGGCTTTCGCCACCCATTTTAAATTAATTTTGCTATGCCCTTTTTCGAGGTTAGTATACTGTGCCTCTGTCTAACAGTGACACAGAAGTGATACCCGGGGTAAACCTACAATCTCCCATCCACTCATCAAGATTCCTCTTGAAGAGAGTCAATGAGGGACTCTGCCTAACCTGGACTGGGATTTTATTCCAGAGTGAAGGGAGCTTCTGGGTTATGAATCTGTCCCTCCAGCATGTCCTATTTATTTCAGTGCTGAGGTTCAAGTCTCTCGAGCGCGTAGCTCGATGGGATTTGGATTTTCTGAGGTGCAGCATGTCCATTAATTCCAGGTTAGACATAGCTTTATATGTCAGGCACAGATCGCCTCTGAGCAGGCGGTATGCCACTGAGTAGAGCTGGAGTTTCTTTAACCAGGCAGCATATGGCATCTGTTTGAGCCCTTTGATCCTCTTGGTGAGGTACTTTTGGGGTCTTTCCAGTTGCTGCAGGTGTCTGGTAAGGTACATCCCAAAAGGGGCATTGTACTCGATTATGGGCCTGATGAGGGATGAGTAAAGAGGCACGATGACCTCCCCTGATCTAGATGTGAATCCCTTCATGATTAGGTGGGCTATATAAAATGTTTTTCTAACCACTTTGGCCAAGTGGTTGTCAAATGAGAGATTGCTATCAACTTGGGTCCCCAGGTCCCTAATTACTTTTTCTGTACTTAATGGATTACCACCTATGTGGTAATTTGTGGGCACTTTGTTTTTGCCAAAGGGGATGACTATACACTTTTTGGCATTTAGCTTGAGGCCATGGCTCTGGCAACAGTTGTCTGTTTCTATGAGGCCCTTTTGGAGGATGCTTGTGTCGGCTGGAGAGTCGACTATGGCGCTCAGTTTGCAGTCATCTGCGAACTTGGTCAGCCACAGTCCTTCCATGTTGGCCTGTACCTCCGAGAAATATATACCAAACAAGAGAGGTCCCAGGACTGAGCCTTGTGGGCTGCCACTTGTAACTGGTTTGGAGTCTGACATGGCTCCAGCAATTCTAACCATGTGGGTTCTGTCCTTGAGCCAGTTTGCAACCCATCTAGTGACATAGGGGTTTATATTTAAGCTGGTGAGCTTATCTATAATGCCCGAGTGGGGTATTGTATCGAAGGCTTTTGCGAGGTCCAGGTAGGCTGTGTGGACCACCTTCCCCTCGTCAATGGCATGGTGACTGTTTCAAAGAAATCGACCAGGTTTAAGAGGCAGGATCTGCCCTTAACAAAGCCGAACTGGGTAGGATCCAGTGTCTGTAGGTCCTCAGTATCTTTATTTATGAGGATAATGATGATCCTTTCCATAGCTTTGCAGACCAAGCTAGTCAGGCTTATGGGGCGATAGTTTCCAGGATCCATTGAGGCACCACCTTTGTGGAGAGGGACCACTGTTGCTGTACGTCACTCTTTGGTTACATATCCTGTAGTAAGGCTGAGATTAAACAGTACTTTTATGTTTGAGTTTAGCTCTTCTTGGAGTTCATGTAGGACACAGCCCGGGACACCATCTGGTCCCATTGATGCTGTGTTTTTTGCTTTGGAGAGGGCGGCTCTTACCTGAGCATCTGAGATGTCTGGGGGGCAGCACTCTGCTGGGATAGATATTTGCCCTTTTGGTGGGGAGGGGGAACGTTTGCGCTGAACATGTCAGCTAGGATGTTGGCAATGTCTGTGGGTTCGATGTATTTTTTGTCATTTTGGACTAATTCTGAGCATATCTGGGAATTCCCACCCAGGTTTCCAACATAACTAAAGAAAGCCTTGTGATTATCCTTAGTGTCCTGTGCAATTTTTCTCTCAAAGCTGACCTTAGATGATTTTATGAGTGCTCGTAGTTTTTTGCTAATACTGATCAGAGATGCCTTCCCATTTTGGGATTTTGCTCTATCATGTAGTAGTTTCTTCCTTCTATTGTATAGTTTGTTTAAGGCTGGGGTCCACCAGACAGGACGTCTGCCTTTGGAGGATTGGGTCTTGGTTTTATTTGGGATTGCATGATCCATGCATTCCTGAAGGTGTTCATAGAATGCGTTTATAAAGGATTCTGCAGTCTGGGCCGTATTTTCCACAGGCTCGGGGGCTTTGAAGGATTCGATTAGTTTATGGTCTGATCTTACCAATGAGGGATACACTTCTGGTCTGGAGCATAGAGTCCCCATGTTGGTGATGATCAGGTCCAGTATGTTTTCCCCTCTTGTGGGAGTGGTAACAAGTTGTTCCATAGCATTTGAGTTTATAAATTCTAGGAACCTTTGGGCTAGGGTGTTGGAGCTAGAGTAATGCTCCCAGTCTATGTTTGGGTAGTTGAAGTTGCCCAATCTAATGGTGTTTGGAGAGACCTTCATATTTCCCAATGTTCTCAGGAAGGCCGAGTGGGGTTCCTGGGTTTGGGAGGGTGGTCTGTAGCAGGCTATAAACTGGAAGGCAGTTTTACACACTGTTAGTTGCACACGGATAGTCTCTGATGCTTCGTGCTGTGCCACCAACCTGGAGGTGTGGGTATCTTTGACAAATATTGATACTCCCCCTCCTTTTGTGGTTCAGTCCAAGTTTTGGGGCCGAAACGCATGGTATGAGGTATAACCTGGTAGTGCTGGTGTGCTCTCGGGAGCCTTGAACCAGGTTTCTGTTACTGCACAGATATCGATGTTCTCCATGCTAAGGAGAGTTTTGAGTGCATGCATCTTGAGGTTTAGACTTCTGGCGTTGAGTAGCATTACTCTTAGTTTCTTATCCCTTGTGATACCTATGGAGTTAGGTTTGTCTTTTGAGCCTTGCCTAAAAAAGGCACTATGGGGGAAGCGAGAGCCTTTGCCAATATCCGAAAGCCCAGGTGTGACAGGTGCAAGCCGTCCCTAGCGAAGCATCATGGCTTGTCAAGCATGTCATCCCAGGCTGACAGGCATTGGATCCCCTTTGAATAACACCAATACTTAAGCCAATTGTTGAAATTGATCATCTTGTCTTCATATTGTGGCATCATTCTTGGTGAGGGTAAGATGCTACTCAAGGTCAGGGTCATACCGGCCTGGGCTACATGCTCAGAGAGCTCCTCTATGTCTCTTTTCATGTAGTCCAGGGAAGTACGTCTCAGGTCATTCACACCAGCATGGACAATGACCGAGTCATATTTGTACTTGCCTTGGAGTGACCTGAGTGCTTGTGTTATGTGGTGGATCCTAGCGCCCGACAGGCAGCTCACCGTGACCTTCTCCTTGTTCAACCTGGTGAGCGGGACGTCAGTGTGCCTGACGATAGAGTCACCTATTACAAGTGTATCAGGTGTGTTGTTTAGCCTTAAGGGCTGTGACAGTTCGGCACACTGGCTTTGTGAGCTATGTGTTGCACGTGTTTTGTTTTGGGGTAGCGGTTGCTAGGGTGTCTGCTTTGGAGGTCTCTGCTGCTTAGGCAGGTTTTTATTTAGAGCCTCCAAATATGTTTTTGTGTGTTTATGTGTTTGGTTTGCTGTCGTGGTAGGTCTATGTGAGACTGGAATTGTAGTGAGTGAGATTTCCTTCTCCTCCTGACTGGTTACGCCACTACTGAGTTGAGAGAGCTTAGCCTCCAGTTTGGCTATATGGTTGCATCTCTCACATGTGTTGGGATTTGTTGGGAGGAGGAGAGGGTTGTCTGTGTACATGAGGCAGTTGTAACATTGCCTCAGGATTCCCAGATTCACCAGCTGGACCGGAGAGGAGATTGACAACTGACCTTTGGACATGCTAGAATAGCATTGGGAATTCCTTTATAATTGAAAAAAGGGCCAATGGGGAACAAGGTACTCAAGGGGAGTTTGTGAGGGTGTAGTGCTTTTAATTTTTTAGTGCTGACTTATATAATTGCTTTAGTGAACAAGTGCCAGGTAACTTAAATGTAATGTGTTACAGGTAACTTAAATGCAAAACTGACAAACAGTAACTTTCTTTCAAGTGAAACAAGGAAATAAGTACAGTAAGCAATGCAGATATCACTAGGGATCCACAGAAGCACTAAAAAGCCGCATTTTAGGTGGAATTAGCATTTCAGGTAAATAACAAGCAAACAAACAACAAGCATACAAACAAAGCTAGATTCAGCAGGCCTGGATCTAGTCTATGCTACAGCAAACAAGGTGTACCAATTTCAGTAAGAAACAGTTCAAATATGCTGGCAATATAAGCCTTTAACCAGAAATTCCCAGCTCAGAAGAGCAGAGTCCAGCCATTCCTCCTTCAAGAGTGCAGACTTCGAACCTTCTTAATGTAAAATAACTGGCCTGAAGCCCAAGTGCTTAAACCAGAGCTAATACACTTTTAGAATAACAGACACTGAGCCCTCAATCAGCAGTTGCCAACTTAGAAGTATGTAAGCTACCTGTCCTGCCACCACAGTGCAGGCCACAAACCTTCCTAATGTAAAACAGCTGGTCTGAAGCCCAAGTGCTTAATCCAAAAGACTTAGAATGATAGCTACACTTTAATCAAGTTACTACCAAGCAGTAATAAATACAATTGAATACTTTAAAGAATGCCTGGATTAGTGCTCAAGTTATACAAACAAAGCTAGATTCAGCAGGCCTGGATCTAGTCTATGCTACAGCAAACAAGGTGTACCAATTTCAGTAAGAAGCAGTTCAAATATGCAGGTACTATAAGCCTTTAACTAGAAATTCCCAGCTCAGAAGGGCAGAGTCCAGCCTCTCCTCCCACAAGAGTGCAGACCACGAACCCTCTTAATGTAAAATAACTGGCCTGAAGCCCAAGTGCTTAAACCAGAATTAATACACTTAGAATAACAGACACTGAGCCCTCAATCAGCAGTTCCCAACTTAGAAGGATGTAAGCTACCTGTTCTGCCACTACAGGGCAGACCACAAACCTTCTTAATGTAAAACAACTGGTTTGAAGCCCAAGTGCTTAAACTAAAAGGCTTAGAATGAGTTACACCAAGCAGTAATAAATACAACTGAGTACTATTAAGATGACGCAAAAGCAAAATAGAGTAGGAAGAAACACAAATACAGTAAAAGCAGATACATTTTTTTTTTTTTTTTGAGTGAGCAAATCAGATGGGCCCAGGAGTTACAGGACAGAAACAAGTGCAAATGCAGGCCTTCAAATCAGAAAGTTGAGAGAGATGGAAGACCGCCCAAATGGCCAATAACTACAAATTCTGGGCCAGAACAACTCTCTATGTGGTAGACAGATTACCCAATGCTTACCACTCCCACTGATAAGCTAGAAGGCTTCCCTCCAACACAGAAAGGCTTGGGGGGCTCAGAAGCTTACAAACAGTCCTGGATACAGCAAATCTGTATCTGGAACACTAATTACAGGAAATGTAGGAAACAGGCTTACAATTTTTTTTTTTCAGAAAAGTAGCAAAAACAGTAGTAAAAACAATTCACATGCAGTGCAAGCTGGCACACTTGAGTATGTAGCAATATTATTCCACACACAGTTTGAAAAAATGTAATTAAATTAAAAAGGACTAAAAGCAAGTGCAGAAAGGGTTTATTCGGTAGAATGCGGTAAAGAGATGGGACTGGGGGAGTGTCCTAGATCAAATCTACAGTGCGGCGGGCACTGCAAAAGCCACCAAATTTAAACTACAACCAAGAACAGGGAAGGGGGTAGGGAAGACAGTTTCAATAGAGATGTGAGGAATCACAGTGCAAATTATAAAACCAGAAAAATATATACTGATCTCAGTATATTTGCAGAACAGTAAGACAACAGATATCTAAGCAACAATTTAGCTCTATAATACAGAATAATGCAGAAAAATATACTCAGCTCTATATATTTTCAGATAGTCTTGTAAGGCTCTCTCTCAGTGCACATGTTCCAATTTAAATTTAGTTACAATTTAATCAGGCTACTAACAAGCAGTAATAAAGGCAGCAGAATAAATTTAATTGAGTACTTTTAAAAGAGGCAAAAGCAAAATAAGGTAATAAAGTAGGAAGAAACACAAATACAGTAAGGCAGATAAAGTGCAAAAAACACATACACACAACACAAGCACACCAAACAAACAGCAATCCACACACATATACTTAAACTCTTACACCTAACCCTACACTAAACTATGCATACACCACTAATTAACCACTTACCTTAACCCAAACCCTAACCCTAAGGTCCGTCACTATCGCACAGTCACCTCACCCACACCCTAACCCTAACTCACCTACCCCACCCTAACCCTCACGTCCATACAATCGCACACTTAACTGACTCGCTCCCTAACCCTAACTCACCTAACCCACCCTAATTCTCACATCCATACAATTGCACACTTACCTGAACCTGATCCATAACTTTCCTCCACAGCGCTGAAAATACTGAAGCAACAGTAACTGGCAACCAAATTCTTTCCCTAGGAAAAAATTTGTTTTTCTGTTTCTTTGATATATTCAGTGTTCACTGAAAATGGGTCGATATTAGAACACTTGACATTGTGAACGTTCGGTGTTCTAATATAGACCCGCTACATATTTGTAGGAGGTTCCAGAACTACAGACAGAGTATGAGTAGTGTTGTTGTATGCATTGTATAGCACCAGTGTTACAGGGTTTGTGTGTACATACTAGTTTAACTTGGAATGCAGTCTGTCTGCATAGCTCTCAACTGTGGGCCTATCCACTTGATGGCCATAGGTGTGCCTATTATGTTTTGTCTGCCCATCACACAGGTATTGTGTCAGATATATCACTGGCAGTGTGTGTGTGTTGAGTGCTATCAGTACATGGCCACATCCATATCTGTTTCTAACTTCATATTCCTGACTAAGGGTATGTTGCAGACTATCCTGTAACACCAGTGAATTGCTTAGTATATGACAACAGTATTTCACATATGGGCCTGTGTTCCGGCCTCTGTCCTCCATCTACATACCAAGCTTTGTACTTATGACATGCTGTCAGAGGTTGTTATGTAGTGGGCTGTGAGTGTGTCACGCTGCCATTCCTGCCATCAGTCCACTGCTGTTATGGCCCCCACACATATTGTGGGGTTGGGTCCATATATTTGTGGGCTTCATCTACACAATACTTGTGTGCCCTTATGCACTCCAGAGGCCAGTGTATGTACCAGTGGTATATGGCCCTGTATTATTCAGTCTATGGGGGGTGCACCATAACTAACCTAGGCTGTTACAACATGTGGGGGTATCAGGGGTAAGCTGCCTTAAGGTATCTGGCTGTACATTCCCATACAATTCACCTTGGGTAAATGCAGGCCTACTGCTTCCTGCCACACAGACTGTTCTGTTTGTCAGTGTGATTGTGATGGTGTCAGTTATGCCTTGTTATATAACAGATACATCCCATCGTGCCAGCTGAGGTCTTTACCCTCTAGGGATTGTGTACAGAGTGTAGTTAGAGGCTGCTGGACTATACATCTGCATTACTTACTGTTGATTGAATGTTATCCTGTGGCCCAGTCTGTCTTTACTATTGTACTACTTGAAGGCCTCGGCCTGGTCAGCAACATATGTAAACCTTTCCAGACTACTGTATCAATATAACTGTTTCACAGTTACATTACTCTGTTTATATGTATGTCAGACTCTAAACAGCTATATGACATGGCATATACAACTGTAATAGTACACAAATAAAGCTTTCCCATGGATACAAACCTGTGAGTGGTGTTATATCTTTTGACCTCTCTGTGGGTATATGTTACAGGCAATAACTGTCATTTGTATGGGTGGCTCATACAGTAGTGTACAGTTGGTAAGGTGGCAACTGTAGGCAGAGTGGCTGTTCTGTATTGTGTGCACCTTCTACATATGTATCTTCCTATGCATATCTCTGTGTGTGTATGTGTAGTACTTGCAAGTCAACACCCACAATTCATGAAAAAGAACATTGTGAAGGGGCAGTTTATCTGGCTTTCTAGACTCATTTACAAAGATGAGGTTTTCTTGACAGAATGATTCTACCTAAGAAATTTATTTTTAGAATGAAAATACGCAAAGCACTTAGTGGACAATCTCTTCCAAGAGGTTGTACAGCACAGGCACTCCAGGTATCCACCGATCCGGGAAAATGGTTTCACAGCAAGATCACCGAACGAACTGAATGAAAGGGACTGGGTGACGAGTTTCCCACTGCCTATGTCCACTGACATGTTCGGAATTAGAGGAGTCCTTATCAAAAATTCGGACATCCTCAAGGGAGAGAAAGGCTTAACAACTGTACTTGGGGCAGCCCCAAACTTTTACTTCAAACAAACCTCTTCCCTAGGATGTTCATTTGAGAAAAACAAATGCCCATCCTCACAGGAAGGGATAGCAACAGACCCTGGGATGTATGACTGTGGCAATTGTGTGGCCTGTGTTTTTGTATGAAAGGGAAACATCTCTTTCCCGCACTGCAATAGAACTGTCCAATTTCATGACCACTTTGACTGCAACTCTAAAAGTGTGGTTTATTGCGCTATTTGTGTACGCTGTGAAAGTTTTTATATAGGCAAAACCAACAGAAAGCTAAGTGACTGCATAAAGGAACAAACTGCAGCAATCCACAAACAGGACAGCTTGAATGCCTTAGCTAAACATAGCACACTCTGCCTGAACTTCACAGGCTTTAGGTTTACGGCATTAGAAAAAATAGCTGAGTTCATAGGAAATGTGGACACACTCTTGCAAGTCCGGGAGCTAAAATGGCAGATCAAACTTAGAGCAGATGTCAGCCCAGGTCTTAATGAAAGCCTATATATCAAATGTGCCTTAAAATGGTATAGAGATTGAAAGTATTGAAATGTGAATTAACTTGATTTCATCAGAAGTATGTCATATAGTATCTAAAAGTAGAGAAATGCAATCTGACTGAGCCTTATAAAGATAATAAAGGGTTTTTTTTTGTTTGTTTTTTTGCACTCAACCCCACTTTGCACACAATACCTCGGGCTTCTTTCCAAGTTTCTGTTCCAGGTGTACTTGTTGCACATGACCCTGGTATGCACACGACACTACAGGATTTGCATGGCACCCCTCCTGGTTAATTGATTTACCTTTTTAATGATAATGAAGATGCACACAGCACCTTGCAAGACTACTGTTGTTACATTATTATTGGATAGGAACTGTTGTGTTAATTTAAATAAACTACTTGAAGTAATGTTTTTAAACAATGTTAAAATGGTTACTTGTATTAATGAAACATGTAATTCTGAAGAAGTCTTGATATTAAAAAAGACGAAAGTGCTAAATTATACAAGAGTTGCTGGTGTTTTCCTTTTAATTCTTTTTGAATGACCAGTTCTACAAAAAATCAGCATCAAGCAGGTTCAACAACACTTTAAACAAATCGACAACTTCCTTTTAGAACTGTACCTAAAGGATGAGATCACGTTGGATGAAAGGGATTTTATACTGGTCACAAAACCTAGCCTTGGGGGATTTTTCAGGATCCCCAGGGTACACAGAAATCCTGATGATCCACCTTTGCACCACATGGACTCAAACCAGAGGACAACAACTGAAAAAATATCTCAGTATGTCGACCACATCCTCAACCCAATTGTTCAAAGCAACAAATGTTACACTAAGGACTCTTGGGCATTTCTGAACGATATCTCCAAACTTAAGACTGGAAGGAGGGGAATATTTTGTGGTCACCTTGGATTAGTAGAAGCACTCTACACGAACATCCCCCACACTGGAGGACTGACCATTACCAGACAATACTTAAGCAGGCACTCCAACCTGAGTGTGACTAAGATTAATATTGTATGCAGGCTTACAGAAGCAGTATTAAAGAGTAACTTCTTTCAGTTCAATGGGAAAATTTACCATCAGCAGAAAGGAGTAGCCATGGGGTCTAAGATGGCCCCAGCTTATGCAAACTTAGTTCTCAGTGCCTGGGAAATGGAAAAAGTTGAAACTCTTCCTGGTTTCAACAACACCATAATGTACAGAGGTTACACTGATGACATCTTCTTTGTCTGGAGGGGGGACAGACATTCCTTGAACAGCTTCCTAGAAACCCTCTTCCACAGTCTGGACTTCCTGACCCTCACAGTGGGATACATCGGTATGGCAACCCAGTTTCTAGACATCCACCTTACAATAGACCGGAAAGTGGCCGATTCGACTCCAATATTTACCGCAAGCCCACCTTTAGGAATAATTATTTTGAGTTCAGCAGTCAACACCCACAATTCATAAAAAAGAACATTGTGAAGGGGCAGTTTATCCCGCTTTTCAGACTCATTTACAAAGAAGAGGTTTTCTTGAAAGAAGGATTCTACCTTAGAAATGTATTTTTAGAATGAAAATACCCAGAGCACTTGGTGTACAATCTCATCCAAGAGGTGTTACAGCACAGGCACTCTAGGTATCCACTCATCCTGGAAATTGGCTTCACAGCAAGATCACCGAACAGACTGAGCAAAGGAAATTGGGTGGCGAGTTTCCCCTTGCCTATGTCCACTGACATGTTCAAAATTAGATGAGTCCTTATCAACAATTGGGGCATCCTCGAGGGAGAGAAAGGCTTAACAACTGTACGTGGAGCAGCCTTGAACTTTTGCTTCAAAGGAAACTCTTCCCTAGGATGTTTGTTTGAGAAAAACAAATGCCCATACCCACAGGAAGGGATAGCAACAGAACCTGGGATGTATGACTGTGGCAAATGTGTGGCCTGTGTTTTTGTATGAAAGGGCAATAGCATCTCCAAGCCGCACTGCAATAGAACTGTCCGATTTCATGACCACTTTGACTGCAACTCTAAAAATGTGGTTTACTGTGCTATTTGTGTACGCTGTAAAAATTTGTATATAGGCAAAACCAACAGAAAGCTAAGAGACCACATAAAGGAACACACCACAGAAATCCACAAACAGGACAGTTTGAATGCCTTAGGTAAACATAGCACACTCTGCCTGAACTTCACAGGCTTTAGGTTTACGGCATTAGAACGAATAGCTGAGTTCATAGGAGATGTGGACATGCTCTTTCAAGTCCGGGAGCTAAAATGGCAGATCGAACTTAGAGCAGATGTCAGCCCAGGTCTTAATGAAAGCCTAAACATGAAATGTGCCTTAAAATGGTATGGAGATTGAAAGTATTGAAATGTGAGTTAACTTGATTTCATCAGAAGTATGTCATATAGTATCTGAAAGTAGAGAAATGCGATCTGACTGGGTCTTATAAAGATAATAACAGTTTTTTTGCACATGACCCCACTTTGCACACGATACCTCAGGCTTCTTTCTAAGTTTCTATTCCAGGTATACTTGTACACAAACCCGCTATGCACATGACACTGAAGGATTCATATGGCTCCCCTCCCAGTTAATTGATCTACCTTTTTAATGATAATGAAGATGCACACAACACATTGCAAGACTACTGTTGTTATATTGTTATTGGATAAGAACTGTTGCGTTAATTTAAATAAACTACTTGAAGTAATGTATTTAAACAATGTTAAAATGGTTGCTTGTATTAATGAAACATGTCATTCTGAAGAAGTCTTGATATTAAAGAAGATGAAAGCACTAAATAATATAAGAGTTGCTGGTGTTTTCCTTTTAATTCCTTTTGAATGCTTTTATGTCACAAAGTTTATATACACACACACACATACATCTACATGTTTAAATACATTTCCTGTACTGTTGAATGACTGGGCTGGATGATATAATTGTGAAAACATCAGGGTTATGTATATCTGGCATGTCTTAGTGGTATATTACTGTGGCTATTTTGTGCAAGATTCTGGGTTTGAGCCTTGCAAAGGCTGTTTATTTTGTTGCTGGGTAGACTAAGGGCCATTGGATACAGAGTGATTAAGGCACTTTTAAGCAGTTGTAAGGGGGTTTGCATGCAGGTAAGCACTGCTAACTTCCAGTTACAGTTTCTTATACTCAGTTAGCTTCAAAATTGCTTAACCTGTGTAGGCATTGTTTACCCCAATGCAAACAGGCTTAAACCCGCTTACTGCTGTTTAAAATTGCTTACTCCCACTTACCCCCACACTAATTTCTTTAAAAGAAAAGAAAAAGGGGTTGATAGGAAAGTAGTAAAAAAGGGGCACAAAGAGGGAAAGACAGTAGGGAAAATAGCTAGGGATGTGCAGGAAGGGTGTAGGGAAGGTCCATAGCTGCCCATTTCTTCTAGAGCAACAGCTCTGCATATATGTTGAATTTGGAGGTAGGTTTGGATGCTCAAACTCCTGAGAAAGGAGTGAGGACAACAATAATATGTTGAGATGCCAATTAGACCAGATTACATGTGTCCTGTGGACACATGTGCGAAATGGACAGCTATGTATGGGGCGATATTTTTTTATGGGAACAGATTGCGCTTTTTTTATTTTTTTTCAGGCGAGAGTGGGATGTTGGGGAAGGATAGTAGGTATATATGGGGAGGTAGGTTGGGTAGGTTAACAGACAAGACAAACAAGATGCATACAAGGGCGGTATATGACACATGTGGGAGGTAAACACCTTAATGGGGAGGGGTGTTAGGAAAGTGGAACCTCATGAGCCCCCCTAGTGGAAACAGTGCGACTGAGGTCCCCACCCATGGGCAGTCACCATTGCACCTTCACAGCCCCGAAGGTGGCTGTGCTGGGGGATAAGTCAGAGAGCCAGGCCAACCCTCTAGTCGTGACATGCAGGCCTTGAGCTGGAGTAGCAGATCTCCAAACTGCTGATTGAGCTTGCTACGTACCATGACATGGACCTGGTGATGGGTGACAGGTTCCTGTCCGCGCCCACTCCCAGGGGGGGTGACCCCATCCCCTGAGGTGGGTCCACCCAAAGGTGGTGCAGGACCAATGGACAAGGAGGTACCAGGTTGGGCCCCAGACATGCTGGTGCCCGGTGCCACTGCCAGCTGAGGTGGGACAGGTGGGTCCGCTGGGACCCGCATTCCCATACGTGTTATCTTGTTTTTGGTTTATCAACATATGTAGGTTAGTAATAGTCAACAAATACCAGGGTTAGGTATAACAGCATGTATAGATATTCCCATTAACCCAGACACCAGATATGGAACAGTTTCACAGCAAACAGAACACATACATATATGGGACCACAGAGGTAATAACAACAGCATGCAGGTACATTGATGGCACCATGCCACCAATGTTGGAGTATTTCAACAATGCACATGCATAGGAACAGATTTAAATAATTATCAAACAATAAAACATATGTCCCAACATTACAGTGGAGTCATCACATACCAGTTTAGGTGGGTATTTAGTGTATTGTTGGATTAATGATGGGTGGAGAGAAAGATGTCAATTAACTAGTATATCCCTGTAGTTCACATTACTTTCCTAGTCAGTGCTGTTATCTGTACCTTACATGTATTACTACACTATCCTATTGCCTTAGTTTGGACAGTGATATGGCTGTCGACAACTATATATATGGACTAGTTTTACCTGCAGTATACACCTCTTACCTGGTATACCTGTGGAGGAATTGTTTGTTAACACTAACTGTTTCTACACATACTCCCAGATTCCAGGTTGATGTTACGCATATACCTGTCCATCTCTTTTTGCACAGACTCTGGTCATGTCTTGACCACTTGCAGGTGAACCGGGACATATATAGACTATTGCCCTCTTCAACCTTTAGTGACTTACAACACTGTTATACAGGATTTCCTAGACAGTTATATTATGTAGCACAGTGTGGGTGACAGTGATCAGTGATACATTATTATTCAGAGCAACTTCAACACTCACAATTACATACAATACCAGAGTAAACAGTACCAGTACAGGGTATCAAGCATTTATTTCCGGGCACAGTGTTTGTTTCTGATGTACCTGTGGGAGCAATGTTTTTTAGCACTACTTGAGTGTTGCCACACAAAGTACTAGATTTCACATTAGCATTATGCACTTACATCTCACTATGTTACTGTACACACTCTGGTCACAGCTTGACAATGTGAGGGTGTAGATGGAACATACTTAGCCTAATGCTCTCATAACATTTTGGGGAGTTACTAGTGTGACAGGTTTGTTTTTATAGATGTGTGACAATGACTTGTATTTCCTGTCTGCTGCCTAAACATCTGGGATCACCCCACTGATTTCCCAGGGGACAGGGTGACAGGCAGCAGATATGGGCCAATATACTGGACATTCTGGACATATCTGTACAGTTGTGGGGTATGATTCTGTATGCAGCCTACTTCCACTCCCAGGATTCAGACCATGGCTGTGGCTGCTAACACTAAAACACCGTCCATCACAGTTGTGCGTGCTATATGGATATTGCTGTATATCTCCTATCTGATTTATGTGTATAATTCTCCTGTGGTGTTACATTCTGACCTTGTATTACGTCACTCTTTTACAGGATTTCCTAGACAGTTATATTATGTAGCTGAGTGTGAGTGACAGTGATGAGTAATACTTTATTATTCAGAGCAACTGCAACAGTAACAATGCCTTACAATACTAAAGTAAACAGTACTAGTACAGGGTATCACTCTTATTTCTGGGCACAGTGCTCGTATCTGACAGACTTGTTGGAGCAATGTTTGTTAGCACTACCTGACTGTTGTCACACAGAGTACCAGCTTTACATTAGTATTTTGCACTTACATCTCACTCTGTTACTGTACACACTCTGGTCACAGCTTGGCAACATGGGGATATAGATGGGACATACTTGGCTTATTACTCTCATAACAGTTTGGAGAGTTGCTAGAGTGACAGGTTTGTTCTTATAGATGTGTGACAATTAGTTGTATTCCTTGTTTGCGGCTTATACGTTTGGGATCATCCCACTGATTTCCCAGGGGGATACTGTGGCAGACATCAGATATGGGCCAATTTACTGGACATTCTGGACATATCTGTACAGTTGTGGGGTATGATTCTGTATGCAGACTACTACTACCACTCCCAGGATTTGAACCATGGCTGTGTGTGCTAAAAATACAACAGTTCACATTTCAGTTGTGTGTGCTATTTGGATTTTGTTGTCTGTCTTTTCACTGTTTTCTGTCTATGTCTCTCCCAGTTGTACTAGCTGACCTCTGGGGATTACACCAGTCATATACAGACATTCTTACACATTTTATATTTATGTTGCACAGTGTGAGTTACAGTGCTTAATACAACAGTACTATTAAGTGATTGCAATTCTACATTACCATATGATACCGGAGTAAACACATGCAGTACAGCAGTTAGACCTTCATTGTCAGGCTATTATGCTTTTATTTGCATACAAACCTATATAACACTCTTCCTGCCATATTCTCTGGTGTATGCAGTACTTGCCTTAAACAATACAGGTTTTCTACAGGCAATTGACTATCTAATAAAGTTAGATTTATTTCCTATGACAGTACATGCAAGAGTATTACTAACCTGCCTCATGTCACAACCTCTCCAAGCAACAGCCATGGGCCTCTTGGTTCGCGGCCCACTGACTTGCTGCTGTGAAGGACATAAGAGGAATATTTAGCCATACCTATCCATAATATACATGAGCTAGCAATTATTAAACAGGTAGTGGAGTGATATTTACACACAGCTGGGACTTCCCCTGTCCTCCTAGCCTCTTGGATCCACTGATCCAAGAGATCCCCCTTTAGCCTCTTTAGGTCACCATAGTGATGACTGACCTGCTCACCAGTTCGGGGTATGCCAGTGGCCCTGGTGAGGGCACAGGCTACATTGTCCTAGGCTTCCGCTTTATATTGGGAACCCTGGTACTGGCTCTGCAGCAGTCTCTGCTCATGGTCTTTGACAAGGAGTCCTGCCATGACTCTGGACTCCTGGATCCCCCAGCGCTGCACCCGAAAGCACACTCCCTCTCTTATTTCTGATATGGTGCCTGCAAGGGGAAGCTACAACCAGTTATGAGATGTATTCCCGCCTGTTTGGTTTAAGTAGGGCTGATTTCCCACACTTTACCATGATTGGACGGTTTTGAAAAGGCTAAGCTATGGGCAAACCTGCTTACCTAAGGCTGGCATTGTTTAAAGGGTTATTCCAATGGGCAAAATGAGTTAGCTGGCCTACACATTGCTTACACCTACTAAGCTGGCCTGTGCAATGCTTAGCGTTGCTTAATATTTAATTTGCATTATATTTGCTTTTTGACATTGCTTATTCTTTATTACATGTTATATATGTGTTTGGTATCCATGATTCATGTGTACGTACACTGTATGGGGTCCTTGTGTTTATTAGGGGACTTCAACACATTATTACAATTACACCTCACATCTGGCCTTACTGCAGTACTCCAGTTCATATATCTGTGTTATGTAGTAGATTATACAACATAAGACTGTATATAGATTCCTTTCACGTGTTCAGTTTGATTTTCCCGTAGTGAGGATTTGTATGGTGATACCTCCGTCTTATGTACTGCTATGATGGCTTAGTGGTAAATCACTTTGGCTATGGTGTACAGGGTCTTGGGTTAGAGTCTTGCTGAGGCTTTTTTTTTTTATTGCTGGCCAGAACAAGGGCTGTTGGACACAGAGTGATTAAGGCACTTTTAAGCACTTGTAAGCAGGTTTGCGAGGGTTTGTGCGAGGGTAAGCAATGCTAACCTTGGGTTAAATATGCTTATATAGAATCAGCTTCAATATTGCTTAACCTGTGTGCGCATTGCTTACCCCCACGCAAATGACCTTAAACCCACTTACTAGTGCTTACATATGCTTACTCCCACTTACTACTGCTTACTAGTGCTTACTCCCACTTACCACTGCACTAATTTAGGCAGTAATGTCTAATGGTTCTTGGGAAGGTGGGGGATTTGGATGCTGTCTGGAGTTATCATTCATTACACATTTTGCCTTCCATTTGTATCCCTGATTCCTGTGTACATGTACTGTATGGGGCACATGTGATTATCTGCGGACTTTGCAACATTATGACACTGACACTTCACATCTGCATTTAATGCAGTACTCCAATTCACAAATCTCTTATTTAGTAGGTTAAGCAACTAACAATATTGGTCATAAAGTGATTTGACATGGAAAATGGAATGTGCTGCAGTGGGACTCGAATGACTGTTCGTAACGAGAATGCTCTGCCCACTACACTATTGTTATACTGTTTCGTTTGCATATATCTTGCTTTTTATCCTGTTCTGCCATTTAAGCTGCATTAACCGTAGCTAAACAATGGGCAAACCCATGCACCTACAGTTACATTTGATCTGTTTCATAAAAAATATATATCTTTATAGTATTTGTTTTCAGTATTGCTCTTGTACATGTGGGGGGATGTTGCTGGGGGTATGCGTACACCTATAAATGGTCCCGCTCATTCTTTTAGGACTTATCTGCTGTTCTTCATTGCAGGGGCATGTGTATTCTGAGGGCTCTGCTCTCAGACATGCCCCCTGCACTCTTACATGCTCCATGTAAGATTAGGAGCTCAGGCAGCGCACCTTCATTAATATGCATGGTGCGCTGCTATTCTGCTCCTAAACGGCCGCTTCCATGCAGGACTAAGCAAGCCCTGCATGGGAGAATAGTAAATCTGGGGCAGGTCTGCTCCACTAGGCTAGTAGCATCTTTTAAAGGGAGACCCTCGGTGGTCAGGTAAATCTGACCAGGGCATTGGGGCACTTCCCCCTAGTTTTTCAATAGTGCAGGTAGATGGAAAAGATCTTACAATATCTACCATTAACAAAGACAGATGGGACTCATTTTAACATCTCATCCAAAGATTAGCCCTCCCACCTTAAAGTGCCTTGTAGTATCAGTAATCCAGCTACATGGTGTGGGAGTAAAACCCACAGTCTTCTGCACTAAAGGCAAGTAAACTACTTGCTATGCTACTATCACTGCTTTCAAACTTTTTAGCAACAACACTGACAGACATTTGCTAAACAAAAGAGTGCACATTGAAAACAAACTTAGCATAAGCGATAGTAAACCTCTCTTCCTTTGAAGCTCACGTTCCTTGAAAATACACTGAAGCTCACATTGTTTGAAAGTGCACTGAAACTCCATGAAAATGCACTGAAGCTCACATTACTTGAATATGCAGTTCTGAAGATTTTTTCCATTAATGTATGAACCAATAAGAAACAAAATTACCCATTTCAGAACATTTCAATCAAATCTAATAACTAAGTGAGCAGTCTGCTAGTTGATGTACTGGGTCAAGGATCTTGTCTTCTGCAGCTAAGGTACCGGGTTTGAGTCTGAGCAAAGTAATTAACTAATCAGCTGTCTCTACCCATGGCATTCACACACACACACACACACACACACACACACACACACACACACACACACACACACACACTCCTCATTCCAAATGTTTATGGAAGTTTCAGGCGAGTAATCAAATGGTAGCAAAGCAGTTTTTCTCTGGAAGTGAAGTTCCAATGCGTGAAAGAAGTTCCAATGCAAGAAATCAAATCTAAAACTGCATGCAGAGTGTGTCCTTAAAGAAAACATGTGCAGTGCAATGTTATTTTAAATTGTTTAATTAGTTAAATGTTGTGGCAGCCCCCCCAGCCAACAGGCCTTAGGCAACTGTCTAGCTTGCCTAGTGCTAGATCAAGTTCTGTCACCCATACCAGTAAAGTAATAGAGAATGGAGATGTATACCCCAACACTGGTCCAACACTAGCCCCACCTAAACAAACCCAACACCCAACCTGCCCAAACGATGCATAAATACTCCTCTCCTCAACAATCCTCTAAAATGCAGCAAACCCCAGTTTCCTCCTCCTCAACACCCAAAGCATCTGCAGTAAGATATCAGACCTGCATGCATGGATTGAAGTCTATCAGTCTCACATTCTAGGCATCAATGAAGCCTGGTTAAGACCTGAAATTAAAGATGAATACATCATTCCTCCTTTTTATACCATCATTAGGAAAGACTAGGTAGGTAAACAGGCTGGGGACATGACAATCATCTTTCAGATCACCTAACAAATTCATACCCACCTCCCAACTATTCAACAGTACAGAAACAAAGAAATACTAATAGCTAAACTCCACATAAAGAATCAGAAATTCATAATTGTTGTAGCCTCCTACATCCATTACCCCCCCCAAAATGCCAAGACTATGGAAAACATACTCAGCTTCTTATCATCTACATTTAACCAAGAAATCATCCTGCTCGGTGACCTTAATGACTGCTAACAAACATAACTCTACCTCTTATAATACTAACCTCTATCACTTCACTCAGCTAATGCATACTCTCAACCAACCCTGAAAAAATTAAGGTAACCAGCACCCTCCCAGACTGTCTCAGTGATCATCAGTCCACCTATAATCAACACAAAAAAGGCAGCCCCAAAGATATTTGAAGAGAAATACAGGCAAAGGCATCCAGATATGGAATATTTGACAATAAAAAATAAGATTACAAAGAGGGAATGTAAAACAGAAGATTAGTCAAGTAGAAATTAAAAAAATAGAAGCTGAAATTATGGAACATTTGTGAAGGGAAATATTCAGTGTAGAAAGTCTAACACGGGTTATAGCACAGCATGACGGAACAACTAGTCCCCATTGTAAGGAGAAATAAGAGGAGCAGGAGGCATCTGAAGAAGAAATATGGACATGGGAAAGAAAAAGAGATTTAAGATGGTGCAATATTTGTGCAAAGGAGAAAGCACAACTAATCAATGAAAAAAGAGCAGCACCAAATATATTTGAGGAGAAATACAGGCAAAGACATCTGGATATGGACAATTTTACAATACAAAAAACAAGAAAACAAAGAAGAAAAGTAGAAAAGAGGACTGGTAATGGATAAGTTAAAGAAATAGAAACTGAGGTTATGGATTACCTGCAAAGTGAAGATTTAGTGTAGAAAATTAGAAAATTTAATTCAGATAACAATACAACAGTATAGAGCAATGGACACCCAAATTAAGTAGGAAGCATATAATCAGCTGACATATGAAGGTAGTTTGGAGCCTCCCACAGGAAACCAGTACACACATTCATTTGGAACTGTACAACATGAGAAAGAACAGGAAATTGTGGCAACTCTGACACAGTCAATGTCATGGAGTGATAGGGCCATGACTTCCCAGATGAAAGAGCAATGGATGGCACAGGGTGAAACTGAAGAGAACATGGCACAGGAAGATGCTCTGGAGCTTCCTATAGAATTATCACAGGAAATGGAGAAGAAAGAATGTGTCCTCAGTTTAGAATAAAATGATCTAAGAGAAAAGCTGCTTGATTTAATAAAGATGGATAGACATATTAAGATCAATGAAAGAAATAGACTGCAGAAAGTCAATAAAACCCTAAAAGTTAGAAGTTTGATAAAACAAATGAACACAGTAATTAGGGCTGCCCATAGAGATTCATGTAATATAACAGAAGTAAATAGGATGCATTACTGTGCTGCCAAATTAATAACAGATAAAGTTTTACCACAAGAGCACAGGGTAGTAAGGGGATGGGATGGGGAGAAACTGGATACCATCGTGGAAGTATTGAATAGCGAAAACTATAAAACAACTAAGACAAGAAGTGTTACTGTTAGAAGAGTATGGAAGAGGGAACCGATCAACAAAAATACTCAGAAAGATAGACATGATAAAAGCTTTGCCCATTATTATAATGGATCAGGATTTATCATGCACTATTGCAAATAATAAACTGAAAATATCAGCACAGGCAGAAAAACTTAGAAGATACACGGATAAATATAAAGGAAAAATACAAAATTAGCAATTTATTGATGACCCAAAAAGTTTTATAAAGAATTGTGAAATAAGGTAAAAGGAATTGAAAGACCACCAAATAAGAAGAAACAGTACATTTAGGAGAAATACTTATGAAGATTCTGTGGAACATAACAAAGGTGTTAAATGGATAGAAGAAGTAAAAGAAAGAATAAGAAGTTCTGAGGTACAGGATATGAAATGGGAGGAAGAAATGACCATACAGATTGAAACAAAGTTAAGAAAAGCTTCTAAATGTAAAACACAAGGCCCAGATGTAGTACCTAACCTCTGGTTAAAAGTATTAACATCTTAGCACAAAGATTTAGCCATGAGTAAGAATTATTTATATGCACAGCATGAAAAGACACCATCCTGGGAAAAACATTGCTCCTACTTAAGAGTAAACCTGCAAGCTATCCGAAAAACTATCGACTGATAACCTGCCTTCCAGTGACATATAAACTATAGACCAGAATCGATTCCAACTGATTTTAGAAGAAAACTCGATTATGACAATAGAACAAAAGGGTAATAAATTAAAGTCATATGCAACAAAGGATCATTTGTTGTTAAATAGTCATAGTGGAGAACTGTTAAAAGGGGAAGAATCTAAGTATGGCAATGATAGACTACAAAAACTTATTTGACAGTATCCCACATTCTTGGATAAAAGAGTGATTAAAATGTATAAGATACACCCTGCACTGATAAACTACATCACAGTGACCATGAAGCAGTGGCACATCACTTTACAGTTAAGTCATGATAAAGGACAAATTATTATTCTATGGATAAAAATTCAAAGGGGGATATTCCAGGGTGACTCTCTGTCACTATTGCTCTTTTGTCTTGCCCTTAACCCATTAAGCTGTTTACTTAACAGATTAGGACATGGCTGTAATTTGGCTCTCAGAAGGCAACAAAGTGTAAAGACTTCTCATATTCTCTTGGGGAAGCAAAGAGAACCGAAAGCACAACTGCAAGTAGTCAAAGCTTTTTCTGATGATATATGAATGTCATTTGGTCTTGATAAATATGCAAAAGCAACCTTTAAATCAGGAAAGCTGCAGCACCAAGAAAACATCAGTTTGGGACAAGAATGTGATATAAAAGAACTTGAGCAAGACAGAATCTATAAATATTTGGGAACTGATGAAGAATCAGCAATAAAACATGAACAATTTGAATAAAACTTAGTAATGCATATTTTAAAAGACTAAAATTAATACTGAAAACAGGGATTCAAAGATGGCTGCCGTTCTGTGAACACTGATAATCTACAGCTCTCCAAATACTCAGAGGAAAAACTTAACCCAGAGGAATTACCAGGACCTATTCAATAACAATCTTCTGAAACTACAACTCTACTTAATATCCAGAAACTCGGAAGGGGTGAATGAACTTGAAGAAATAACAATCCTATCAAGATTACAACAGATTACCTGGAACTGAAGAAAGACTCAAAGAAAGAACCTGTGTGCTCAGAACACTCTGCACATACACACACAACTATAAACAAAGAAGTTTCTACTTTTACAAAATGTCAAAAGAATATAAAAGTATGGACACTACAACAACAAAAACTAAACTGTCAGAGCTTTTATCACCTGAGAAAGATTTAAACTCTAAAAGACAGAAAATAATAAAGCAGCAGGATACTATAAAATCAGGGAATAAAAATAAAACAGATCAACTAGCTAACTTGGAAGATATTAAAGCAGCTTTACTACCTATACAAGAAGCCATAAAATAATTATCTTCTCAAGTCCAATCCTTTGGTACTTCCTTCAATCAAATCTTGGAAAGAATGGACAAATCTGAAGCCAAAATTATGGAGAATGAAGACAAAATAGCCCTGTTAGCTAAAAAATCTGATACACATGAAGCAGACATTCAAACTATGCAAGCTAAAATTATTGACCTTGAGGCAAGATCTAGAAGAAATAATATAATCATCAGAGGCATACCGGAAAATGCACAACATAATGATTTGATCCCATCTATCATTCAAATATTTGCAACATTACTCAAAGACCCAAAAACTGCACATCAAATAACAATAGAAAGAGCACGCAGAGCCCTGAGAGATTCTCAAGCTTCAAGTATTCCAAGACATGTCTATGCCAAACTTCTCAGTTTTCAAGATGTTAATAAAATACTGTTAAAAGCTAAGAAAAATGGAGGTCCATTAATATGGAATAACAACAGAATATCTCTAGCCCAGGACTTGCCTCTACAAATTAGACAAACCAGACAGCTTTTATCTCCTTATTGCAGATTTCTGATAGATAAAAAGCTAAAATTTCAAATGAAGTACACAAATACCTTAGTATTCTCGGTCGATGGGGTCAAATATTCAGTTACCAACAAGAGTGATACAAAATCTACCTTTATGTCTGTATTTAAATCCAATCCTGCCATAGAGATCTAGCTTCAAGTTCCGATCCGACTTCCTGAACCATCGAGGTCGGATGCATCTCCCACCAACAGCTGAGGTCTTATTTTGCTTATATCTGCAGCAATGATACACAACCTTTTTTCCCATTCTTCAAAGCGTGAGACCTGAAACAGGAAGTACACGAACTGTGCATCATACTGGCTTTCACACGAGAGGAACTGAAATTGGGTTTGCAGCGTTCGTGGTTGCCTTCAAGATGTGGCGCTTCCGGAAGTCTGCTGGCAATCTGAGTCCCCCTTCGAGAAGATAAGCAACCGGCTTAGTTGCCTGGAAGATCAGAGGGAAGTCAAAAGTATCTGTAAATAAAGAAATAGTAATGTACGGTTACACAAATGATAAATTCACTTGTAACAATGTTAAATGACACTCCCATTGCCCTATAATAGTAATTATTATTTTTCAAATATTTCCTTATATACCTAAGCTTACAACAGCTTTTTTGAGGGAAATATTAATAATAACCTCTAGGTGTATGCCACTTTATTTAGGAAACAGGAGCTACAGTAGCAGTCCAGAACTTGTGGTGGCCATGATAGCTGTAACAATGAAGCTCTCCAGTGTTGCCCCAGAAAAATTCAATCATGTTTTCTCTTTCAGTACATAGTGCTAACTAATTTAGCGCTTGGTGAATACTCCCCAGATAAAGGAGATTTGATATACCTACAAAAAACAATGCAAACAGTAAATTTCTCTTTAGATCATTAACAAATTGAAAATCAATAAAAAAATGGAGTATAATTAAAACCACTACATGTAATTTAACTTCTAGAGATACATCACCAAAATCAAATTATACCCCAAAGCTATAGTAGTAACTGGATAAAAACTACTGGGTTAACACGACAAAAGAACAACAATTTTGAGAAAAAGCACCGAGTGCTTGTTTCATGTGCGTCACACCTGTCTGCACAGTTGTAATGAATTCTCATATAAAAAGCAGCACTGCAAATTGCTTACTTTATCAGTAAATTTCATCTCCTGTGTTGTGTGAATACTATATTAAACAAAGACTTTAGAATCACTGCTCTGTCGAAGTCACTAACCTGTTTTAGTAGAATCTTTCAGAATGCTCTTTATGTCAGTGATCCAAATCAGGCTTCTAAACTTTTAACACAAAATTTTCAAAGCCTGCAGTAAAAAGAGGGGGAGGAATCTCTTTGCAACACAATACCTATAGCTACATCCTATACTTTATTCCTACTCATTCCTAGTATCTTCTGATTTTGTGCAAATGAACACAATGCTGGCACACAGAGCCAAAGCGTTTTGTGTGCTAAATACTATTGCATACTCTTAAGCAAATCAATTTTTCTGATGCTTAGACATGTACATCCAGTTTTCATTAAATTAACAAAAGGGCATTTATGAAAGTATTAACATTAATGTAAAACTGAGAAAGTAAAGGGTAACTTTCTGCAGTTCGCATCTAAACACAGATTCAACTTATGACACCAACTAAAGTTGAAGAAGCCTCAAAAAGAGTAGTGATCTTACTCTCAGAAGATATGGTGCTGATTGACATGGGTCTTGCTTTTCAAATCTTCAGTACGTGCACCAACACAAATAAATTAATCTATTCATAAGACACCTAACCTTGTTCAGATTGCAACATGTTCATGATGATTGAAATGATTTAGTGACTACCTTTCTAGGAAAGTAACAAGGATAACTTCTTAATATTACACACAAAACGCACACACATATATAATGTTGTGTACACATTCTAACAAACACACACACTCACACGCATATAATACTGCTTGCACATTCTAGTGCACACACACACTCACACACACACACACACACACACACACACACACTCATAAAAACAAATACATACACACAAGCAGGGCAATTGAGCTTTTACTTTTCTTCTTGTTACTAACCTACATGGCATAAACATACAGTATTACTGAATAGGAACACTTTAGATGGTTTAAGGCTCCAAGTATATTTTACACATACACACAAGTTACAAGAACCTGAAGTTAAAAGAAATATTCTTATGACACACCTTTATAAACTCTTATACTATGATCCAACAAAGCTTCATGGAAAAGTTTTTAATGTACTTTACTTTAACAAATAACCGACTGCTAAGTACTAGTTGCTCTAACCTTCTTTCGATTGGTTCTCCAATGAAATGCCTAACTATTTGTGTCTATGTTATACATTTATATAAGCCTGAACTGCTATTTATTTATAGTGTTTTCTCCAGGACTTAGTAAGATTTTATAGAATCCAATATAAGATGAACACCAAATATATGATAGAGAACAATCGCCTTAAGACCTTTTTAACACAATGCAATTGAAGATCTAAAAACCTCAGAGCAATGATAGTAAAATGATGGATTCTAGAAGTCAGGTTTCACTGGGAGTTCAAAATCTGAATACTTCCCCCAAGTAAGACAAGATACAATCAGAGATATAAAAACCTGGACTAGAGGAGGCAGAAACACACACAAAATAAGACTAGACAAGGAAGTTATATCTTTTATGAATATAGTTATTGAACTAATTAGAGATAACAATCTATAGTTTTGAATCTCTCAAATATGATTAGTGTTTAATGGGGTAAACTGATGCTCCCTATATGTAGCTATATTCAGGACTGGTGTAAAGGATTATTCAAACTTTGACATCACATAAATAAATCTAACAAGAAGAGACGTAGATTTAATAACAGTGTTTGCTAGGGAATGAGTGGGATAGGCTTTGTACAAATAATTTTAGGATATACAGGACCAATAAGTTTCCTTTACCTCCCATACGCTAACATGCAAAGGTTTTACTTACTATTAATACGAAAAAAGACAAAACTAAATCTTTGTAAGGTCCTGTTAAATTCCTGGTCCAGGAGATTAGTGGGTAGGCACAAGGGAGGGAAGGGAATTAAAGAATGCTTCCATAACATACTTTTGACAAAAAATCAACTTAAACCTGTATATATACACATATTTCAAGACTACTTAAACAAAATAAAAGATTGATGAATGTGGGAAATAGATTCATGGAACATTAAAGGGCTCCAGAACATTAAAAAAGGAAACTCTTTCTTCATCTATTTCTGCAGGCTAAGGCAAGCTTTATACTACTTCAGGAAACCCATTTAACAAATGAGCAATGGTCAGAAATAAAAAAGAAAAAATGAATAAGAGAAATAGTAGCCTCTGAAGGTAAAACTAATAGTGCCGGTGTAGCAATAATCATTAAAGATCACTATCAAGACAAAATTATAGAATCCAAAATAGATAATGAAGGTAGATGGTGCTATGTGATTCTTTCAACTATCATTTATGATAAGCCCATTATACTTCTCAATATATATGCACCATGCAACAATCAACATTCCTTCTTTGCTTCATTATATCCTATCTTAAATCAATATAACAACCACTACATAATCATAGGAGAGGACTGGAATGCTTACCAAAACCCTAAACAAGATAAATCGAGCCCACAGAGATCATGCAATAACCAAGCAACGTTAGCATTAAGCAAACTTAAATATGATTTTAAATTATATGATCCCTTTAAAAATGGTAATAAAACAAATTCCTCAAATAACTTTACATTTTGCTCCAACTGTCATAAAATGTGGTCAAGAATTGACTTTTTTATAATTTCAGAAGCGCTAATCAATCTTGACCCCACAGTATCTATTCATGCCCGCTGCTTGTCTGACCACTCTAAAATTACCCTAAACATCATTAAAGATACCAGAAACAACACACCTTATTGGGGCTATATCTGGTCCTTAAACCCCAACCTTTTAAATAAAAAAGAAATTGTTCAAGAAATCCAGGATATACTTAAATCCTCACTAGTTAAGTTAGTAAAACAGCAACATCCCCCTGATATTGAATGGGCGGCAACTAAAGACAAAATAAGAGGTATCTTTCTCCAAAAAGCATCTTATTATAAAAAAACACAAATCAGAGAAGAACAGCTACTAGAGGCTAAAATCAGATCATTAGATCAGGATTTAATAACAAACCATAACACGCAAACTGAAACAGATCTATTGAAATATCAGAAAGACCTTTTCTTGATTCAAAATAATAAATTATCATTTCATGAAACTAAAATACTTGCAAAATATGCTAATCATATACAAACGCCATCTCGGGCACTAGCAAGAATCATCAATCAGTCGAAGACACCCTCTCAAATTCCCAAAATATCTTTTAAGAATAAAATCTATACAAAAATTGAAGATATTATCAACATTTTTGAATTGATATACTCACAAATTTATGGAGAAAAAAAAACTCACTAACAAATGAAAATAATAGTGACTTCCTACAAAAACTTAACTTTCCGAAAATTGATGAGAAATTACGGAAAGATCTAACAAAACCAATATCCACTGAAGAAATAATATCAACAATTAAAAAACTGAAACCACACAAATCTCCTGGACCAGATGGTCTTACCGCAGAGTTTTATAAAACGTTCTACAACATTACTGCACAAATTCTATCACACATATTAAATTATATAATAAACAATAAAATGAATGATGTACATTTTAATGCATCCAAAACAATTTTCATACCCAAAGAAAAGACGGATTCTCCGAACCCGGATAACTATAGACCTATATCACTCCGAAATATTGATACGAAAATTCTGACATCAATTTTGGCCAACAGACTGAAGAAAATTTTGAATATAATTATATCTAATGAACAAGCTGGCTTTTTAACATCTAGGCAATCCAGTGATAATACTTTAACACTACACACATTAATATCATATGCTAATCTAAAGAATCTAAACATGTATGCACTCATTATAGATGCACAGAAGGCCTTTGATAGAGTCAACATATTTTTTTTTTATTTCAGATCTTACCCTACTTTAATATTCCCCAAGAATTTATCCTAACTTTAAAAACATTATACAAAAACCCTTATACAACATTATATATAAATAAAACATGGTCTAACAGAATTCAAATCAGAAATGGTACCCGACAAGGATGTCCTCTATCTCCTCTATTATTTAACCTATATCTAGAACCCCTATTCTTAAACATTAAGCAAAATATATTTCATACTGCCCCAGTAATTTATGGCACAAGAATATCTATGTCAGCTTTTGCCGATGACCTTAACATATATTATACAACACCAATCTCAGACACAAAAAAAGTACTATTGAAGACTTTGCAGTAATATCAAACTATAAAATAAACCTTAAAAAAAAACATCTTTCCTTTAAGAACTCCAAAACCTTTTTCACTTTTACCATTGATAGACCATCTAAAATCAGAGGAAAAGATCAAATACTTAAGAATTACATTTTCTACAGATAACAAATATTTTTATCTTAATAATATTAAACAAAATTGGGAACACATTTTATGTGACCTAAAGAGGTGGGACACTCTGAAATTACCACCACTAGCAAAAGTTTTGATCATTAAAATTAATATCTTGCCCAGATTATTATGCATTTTTATTTCTTCACAGGTGTTAATACCCAAACATTTTTTTAAACAAATGCACACTGAACTCACTAAATTTATATGGGAACCGAAAAAATGTAGAATATCATATGATAAACTGATGACCCCGAAAAGCAAAGGTGGTTTAGATCTACCTAACATTGAAAACTACTACTTAATCATAAATGCCAACAGAACTCTAAGAATTGCAAATTACGATACACAAAGTAATAACTGGACCCCACACTGGTTAAGACTATGTTTAAACACATTGAAAGCCTGAATATAAACCCCAAATTACTACCCTTTTTAAACAGAGACAACTATAAAACATATAATCTAATGGAACCCATCAGAAATTATATAACATTAACGCAAAATCGTTTTAGATCAGTAAATATCTTCCAACACATAATGATCCTACAACCCTTCCACAAAAATCCTAACTTGAAAATTAATAACCAGCTAATAGACCTGAAAAGATTCCCACTCATAATTAACTTAACAATACAAGATATATATCCATATTTAAATTCCTCCGCTCATGAATTAAGACATCAACTGGGCCTTCCTAAATCATATCTACTGATCTTGAGACAGATTAAGGAAATCTCTACAAGCTACTTTCAAAATATATCCATTAATAAAGATGATTTAATGAAATGTATCTCACTAACTCAAGCCCTTCTACAAAGTAGCAAATTTATAACATGTTCATACAAATTGATAAAAGACATGAAATATCAAGATCATTTACTCCTATCTAATTATTGGAAGAAAAATACCACTGATTGAGGAAAATAAAATAACACAAGCATTTAATCTAACAGTAAAATCCATTTCCCTCCAAAAATTAACATTTACCCAACTCATGATATACAATAATGCATACTATACACACCTTAGCTTGCATAAATTCAATCCTAAAAATTCTCCCAAATGCCCACATTGTAAAGATGAAACTGCTGACCTTTTACATATGTTCTGAAGCTGCAAATGTGTATTTAAACTTTGGAACTCCCTGAAACTACAACTACAAAAGCTGGTATATCAATCATCAACACTTACTTGGGAATTTACGATATTACATATCCTCCCAAATAACCTATCCAAAACCCAAATAGTCATCCTCATCAATATTTTTCTACTAATGAAACTTTACATAGCTACTAACTGGTTGACCCCATCCAAAACGTCATGGGGGAATTTTAGGATCTTAGCGATAAAACATATATTAGCCCACAAATACATAATAAACAAACAAAACAAAAAATCCCTATAACCTGAAATTATGGGAACAAATTTTCAATATTATACTGGCATAAAACTTTGAATCTGAAATAAATCTACAAGATACACAACAAAAAACCTAACATTATTTGGAACTATACTATTTTAAGATACGAACCCTGGAGAAAACAACCTCGTTTTCTAATTTTAAGAGAGAATATGGAAGCATTCATGTAAATAGTGTAAATATGTTTTAAGAATACTGTTATGAATACTGTATGAGCATCACCTATGTTTCTCTTGTGAATGTTTTGTAATAGAAAAATGAAAACAATAAAAAATATTATTGAAAAAAAATACTGAAAACAGCATTGACATCTAGGAACAAAATCCAGTCTAAAAAAAAATTGCTCTTCCTGTCCTAACTTACAATTTTGGAGTGATTATATATTCTCTCTTGGAAAGGAGGTATGGGCATCCTTGAAATTCATTACATTTCCTCTATAGTATACTGACTTCTTACTGCACCAAGACAAAGTGGGAAAACTGCATGTAACCTGTCCTATAGTATGCAGTTTAGTATCAGAGGCTCCTGCCACATTGCATTCTACTGAGTAACAGTCTTACTTAACACAAAACTAACTTTTTCTGCTATAGTACATGGACCACTGGCCTACTGAAATATAATGCATCATTTGCCTTAATCACTCGGACTCCATACTTCTGAGTAACATAGTATTTGAATGTAACTGATTGTCTCTATTGCAATGAGTGCATCACTGAACTACTAAACTATCATGCAACATTTGGCCTTACCAGTTGGACTACCAACTGAACAGCAGTGACTGTGTATGGTTTCACTCTTGGCATCCTATTAGAAGGTAACAGACCATGTCTGCCAGAGTACATTCTGTTCTGTATATCAGCATGCTTGCATTGTTAGTACACAGCCTGTCTCATCCTTCTTCCTGATCTGACCTGATATATACCTTCCTTGTAAGGCAATTAGAACTTAGAATTTGTTTGAACCTTGTTCATAGGTTCATAGGTAGGTACTAGGCTACTGGCCCTAGGGCGTATATAAGCCTAGTCAAACGGTACCCTGGCTTTTGCCACCCAAGAAAATTATCAGTCATAGGTGACTCTATGTCTGTGTTGTTCAAGCCCTTGTGACCTTGGTTTTCTGTTAATATATGCATATATATGTGACATTGTATAATGGAATTGAAAAATGTCTGTAACTGTAACATGTATAGGTAGGTCTCCATCTCAAAACACACACACACACACACACACACACACACACACACACACACATACACACACACACACACATATATGCATTTTACTTACCATCTCTCTAAGTCTGAAATGGAACGGCTGTTTTAAATTGTGTGAAAGAGTGCGAAATAGGTTTACATCCAAGTTAGCATGCTTGAGATACATGCATGGCTTTCCTTAAAGGAGGAAGACACCTTTTTAGGTTTTCCCCTAGATCCTAGTGCCTGCCTTGTGCTGTCCCCTCCTCACAAACACTGTACTGAAGTGTGTACTATGAGTATGCCTCCTGACGTCCCTGTTTCAGATACAAAATAACTGTGTTATGCAACTATTACAAATAACTGTGTTCTGCAACTACTACAGAAAACATATGAATTATTTTCTGTCCTAAAATTTCAGGACATTTACCATTTGTTAAGTTTTTTTTTTGCAGGCCACAACTTCCCAAAGAGAGACATGTGGTAACTCTATTCTCATTTGGTCAAGTTCAACAATATGTTGGTGTCTGATGAGTTAGAGAATAAAAATCCAATAGCTTGGCGTTTTTCCTCTGCTGTGTACACATATAATTTACAATAACACAATCTGTTAAAAAAGGATGAAGGAGTTATATTTTATTGTACTACCTGTGTTTCATTTTAAGACAAGAGTGGAGCTTGAAGAGGAAGAATCTATTTGTTTTCCTAGTGCTTCCCCTCACATAACTCAATTGTCCAGGCTTTTGCAGAATGTACAGATTTTTGTCTCCTTTTTATGATCTGTTCTTCATAAAATTTGTGGTAGTTTGTGGGTACTTTGTTTTTTCCAAAGGGGATGACTATGCACTTTTTGGTATTTAGCTTGAGGCCATGATTTTGACACCAGGTATCCATCTCAGTGAGACCCTTTTGGAGGATGTCTGTGTCAGCCGGAGAGTCAATTATAGCCCCTAGTTTGCAGTTATCTGCAAACTTGGTCAGCCATAGTCCTCCTGTGCTTGCCTGTACCTCTGAGAAGTATACGCCAAACAGGAGGGGTCCTAGGACTAAGCCCTGGGGAACACCACTTGTAACCAGTTTAGAGACAGACCTAGCTCCTGCAATTGTCACCATGTGGGTTCTGTCCGTGAGACAGTTGGCAACCCATCTTGTGACATAGGGGTTTATGTTCAGGCTGATGAGCTTGTCTATAATACCAGAATGGGGAATGATGTTGAAGGCCTTAGCGAGGTCTAGGTAGGCTGTGTGTACCACCTTTCCCTCATCTATAGCTTTGGTAACTGTCTCAAAGTAGTCCACCAGGTTTAGGAGGCATGATCTGCCCTTAACAAAGCCAAACTGGGTAGGGTCCAGTGTTTGGAGGTTCCCAATGTCTCTGTTAATGAGTTCCATGATGATGTGCTCCATAGCCTTGCAGACCAAGCTAGTCAGGCTTATAGGCGATAGTTCCAGGGGTCTGTTGTGGCTCCACCTTTGTGGAGCGGAATAACCATTGCTGTGCGCTACTCTATGGGAATATACCCTGTGGAGAGGCTGAGTTTGAACAGTGTGCTTAGGTGAGGGGTTAGTTCATCTTTGAGCTCGTGTAGGATGCAGCCTTGGACACCTTCCAGTCCCACTGATGCTGAGTTTTTGGCTTTGGAGAGGGCTGTTTTAACCTGACTGTCTGTGATTTCAGGGACTCTACATTCTTCTGGTATGGTTATGGCCCCTTTTAGGGGTGTGAAGGGGGTGAAGTTTGCGCTGAACCTGTCTGCCAGGATGTTGGCAATATCAGTCGGTTCAGTATATTTCGTGCCATTCTCCACTAACTCCAAGCAGATCTGAGCATTGCCACTTAGATTTTTGACATAGCTAAAGAATGCCTTGTGGTTATCTTTGGAGTCCTTGGCAATTTTTCTTTCAAAGCTCGCCTTGGATGATTTTATGAGGGATCGTAGTTTCTTGCTGATACTGATCAGGGATGTCGTCTCTTTTGGAATTTTACTCTTTTCTGTACTAGTTTCCTCCTTCTATTGTATAGCTTGCTTATGGCAGGAGGCCACCAGACCGGTTTCCTTTTCTTGGAGGAGTGAGTCTTGGTTTTGCTTGGGATGGCACGATCCATGCATTCTTGTATATGGATTAGGCCACAGTGGGGCAGTGGTTAGCATTGTCGCCTCACAGCAAGAGGTTCTCCCGTTTGATTTTTCAGCTGGAGCACCTTTTGTGTGGAGTCTGCATGTTCTCCCGCAGTCAAGTGACGTTAAAAACATGCAGGTAGGTGCGAGCGTGAATGGGTGTGCCTTCTTTGAAGGTTGGGCATCAGGCTGGCAACTTGGCACCATAAAAATCCACTGCCAATCATGACAGGACCGGAGTTCTGCTGTGGTAACCCCTAACCAGAAAAGCCGAAAGTCTTTATATACTTCAGAAATTACAGTCTAAAGCATAACCTATTATTCTAGCAAATTTCCAAGTTTATAAGAACAATATTTAAAAAATTGTCCCTGGATGTGGGCTTTTGTCCCCCATTATTTTTAGCTTTGACCAGATTGCTTTTACACTCAGAAGTTGACAGGAATTCCCCCTCATTTAATGGCCCATTGGTGAAATTAGAACAATGGCTAACATTACTGGCATTATCTTCATACCATATGACAAACAATTTATTTTGTCCTTGAATAAGTAACCTTTTTACTTGTTATATTTGTTTTTATAACCTATAGTAGGGCTGCTACCTTCAAATATATCCAAAGTTTGACAGTTTGAGCAGAAATTATGCTCACAAATATTGTTGTCAACCTAGGACATAATCAAAAGTGGAACATCAATGCAGGATGTGACAAAATAAATAAGTAAATAAAGTTTTAAAATCATGAATTCCAATAACTCAAAGCCACTCCTACATATCCATGAGGCAATCATTTACTGTATATATTAAACAAAAGTCACACCAGAAATGCACAGCAGTCCCCACACCATGTGAAGTTTGTGTAAGGGAATGCATTTAAAATTCATTGTGTACTTGTACCACAGATATAGATATATTGTAAAGTGCACCTGCTGCTACACATTCAGTAATCACCTGTGGTCTTTTTGCAACACAATAAACTGTTACCAGTCATAAAAATGGTAGGCCAGATATAGCTTAGTATATATAGCCTATGAGGCAAGGTGAAAGCTCTCACAATGCTTTCATTCCAAATTTAGCAAGAGCTGTTCATTTCATCAGATAGAAGAAGTAGCTTTCTTAACATTTTTAACAAAAGATGGAGTACCTGGCATGATGTTCCTGCCTTGGATAGTGAATGGGAGACACCATTAAATAGCTAACTGTCTTGTTTTTAACATGAGGAATCAAACTTGCTTAAATTTCTGTGCAACATTAAATTATTACAGTATTTTGCTTATTTGTTAATCCTTCCGTTTTATACATTTCACAGGTCAAGATGCACCAAGTCTCCCTAGTTACATTTCACAAAAAAGTGAAGTTCCTAAGGACCCATTGCTCACATTTTTGACTGTATCTTTATATTGCTAGTCAATGTGAGTATTTAAGAGGAATTTTAGCTAGATCTGAATTCATGTGTATTATCTAAGGGAATATTATCCTATGACTGTTGAAACTAAAGACATGAAAGTTTAAGGTATTACTGCCCCAACTTGAAATAGTTTATGTGGATATCTGTCCTTGTTAATTACCAAATGAACAATTTGGTAATGAAGAACACTAATACTCAGAACTATGGAAGATACCATCACCACATGCTGTTATTATGATTTTAGGTTTAAAACTCTCCCCTTACAATGTGGAGAGCAGAAAACAGGCTTATATTAATTCATGGAAGGTTCACTTCAGCGAACCTTTCTTCATCAAACACTAACCATCAAACGTTCATTTCAGCAATCATTGTCATAAAAAAAAAATTGAACAGGGAAACCAAGCACTTGACTCAAACAACACCTGAACAGACACCACAGTTTGTAAAACCCACCAAAGTGGGGGCTAAACCCCTTGCATCCCCCAATGTGGGGGGTTGTGCCCCACCGCCCCAACTATATATACCAACTCCAAGATCCGATTACAGTGGGGAAAAGGACATATTTCTGCTGCTGGTTAACTGCTTTCATTCCCTACATTCATTTTTCACTGATATGAACATTCACTGAAGTGAATCTTCGATGGTTAGGGTTTGATGAACAAAGGTTCGCTGAAGTGAACTTTCAATTAATTAATATAGACCTAGCAGAAAATACCTTTCTTGAGCATCTTCACTACCTGAGATTGCTCTTTGGAACATCTTGAAAATGTGTTAAGAAAAACTTTATCTGACTGCAGATTATTAAGTTATTGTACAAAAGTCATCAATTGTGAAGTTTCATTTAACATCAAACGAAAGTTTGCAAAGTAAACATCAGTTCATCTGGGATACGTCCCCTTGTACTACATAGGAATCCACTGGATGTCCATAGTTGAGCAGATAAGGAAATGAGCCAAGATAGTAAACATATCTATCTTATCTGAAAGCTAAACAAATGTAAGATACAGCATCCTCCAGTACAACAGAAGATGATAATGATAACATCCTATATTTTCTTACAAATAAATTATCCAAGCAGTCATCGTTTATATGGCCCAGATCTTATGTAAATTAAAATGTTATTCTTCATCGGCACGTAAAAATCTACTGCCAATCATTAGCGGACCGGAGTTCCGCTGTGGTGACCCCTAACTGGGAAAAGCCGAAAGACACAACAACATACTTCATTTACTTTGTCAGGAAAATGTAGCTCTTTTTAGGCACTGCCTAGTTACAACAGTCAATATTCAAGAAAGCTTAAGGGACAGCAAGTATCATAATATATGATACAGTAGGAAAGAGTCATGAATATAGCGTTTTATATTTATATGTTAATATTTAAAACAAAAAAATATATATTCAGCAATGACTCATGAATGTATTAATACGTCCTTGTAGCATATATTGTAAGTAAAGAACAAAATCTAAATACAGTTCTTTGATATTATAAAAGTTGTATATTCCAATTTCTGTCTTTATAATTGCTATTTTTTGTTTTTGCTTTATTTTAATTCACTATCAAGCTTTCTGTAAATTAGAATATACATATTATATTCTGTTATTTTTTGTTGTACTGAAAAAGATCAATAGATACATTTACTATTTAGCACAATGAAAACTAAGTATCTAAGTAAGTAAATAAGTAAAACTCAGATGCTGTATTTAAATATAAATGCTAGCAAAATACAAGAAAGATGTTCCCCGGGATTCATGAAGCTCGGCCCAAGGCCGGCGTTAGGCTTGCGCCGACTGTGCGGTGTACAGATGGTGCAGTAGCACCATATGTATATTAATGAAGGGGCACTGCCACCACATCCAATTGCATAGGAAACGTGCGCGAGTGCATGGGGCGTGTTGAAGCACCACACGGAGGCGTGGACATGTCAGCTGTTGCGTGCAACCTAAAATGCTGAATATTACTTCCTGCCTCCAATAGTAATCACACCTGTCAGTGTCCATGGATACTGAAACGTATGCAAAGCATGCCAGACAGTTCTTGCGAAGACAAAAATAAGAAGCAAACACAAATGCACGTAGCTGAATATTGAGTCCCCATCCCTCAAACAAATGACATTTAAAACCACATGCCCGTATGCTAATGCAGTGTTGATAGTTATACCAAGTGGAAGCGAAACGCATTGTGTTAGCACGCTGCCAATAGCTACGTCTAGCCCAATGGTCAGGGTTACCTCCTGTCCCACATTGTGAGGGACAGTCCCCATCTGGGCAGTTGTGTCCATACCAAAACCATTGTAAATGTAAAATATCCTGCGACCGTATGACATAATTATGTCCCACATCTCATGTAATAGTCACATACAATAGTTATTTCCATATGTAACATGCCTACATGTTACAAGAAATAGAATAAGCAAGTAAATGAAACAGAAGAAACATCTAAATTGCTACAACAATAAGCTTACATTTAGGCATAAAACAAAAGTACTATCCATTGTACTGACCTTGGGTATGTGTTGGCCTGTAAAATCTGATGTGTGTCCTGAATATATCCCATCCTGGCCATATGAAAAGGTGGCAACCCTATCAATGGTCAGGGCATTTGGCCAAAATCTGCCCATTTGTGGTCCAAGGCGTCCTTGTCAGGATGGGTCAAAGATGAACGGGTAATACCTGGGTCTACCTACCATGTCATGAAAGATAAGTATTTGCGTGTACCTATGTGCGTGATGTACAGCATGTGGAAGGTGAAAAACGCTAGGGTAGTCCTTACAACCATACAGGTACCAGAGATATGTAGTGTATGCAATGTGTTCCCTTGACCGTGTCATGGGCCATCAACCAGAGAAGGGATGGATGGAGTGTGTGGAATATGGGTGTGGGAGGTTGGGTAATGTAATAATCTGCAAAGGGGAGACTGTGTTGGATGCACAATAGGTGAACTGGAGGTGTATGAGGGAGCAGTGGATGAATCAAAAAGAAATACAAAGAACAAACATACACATCTGCAATACAACCTGACAGGCCATACTGTAGAACACAATCACACAAACATATGAATATTAAAATGTGCGATACACATGTACAGAAACGTCACCGGCACATACCCACATAATGGTATGAATGGAACTGAGCCATCCAACTACAACACACCCGGATGCATAATTGAATACCCATCATCCCCTCTACAACACACAACCCCCCCATTCCTGAATGTCCACCAAATCCAGCCATACTCAGGCTGCTAGCTTGGTGCAGCCATATCTGCACATAGTGACCACTACTCATATCTAGTAGGCAGTCTCACCCAAGGCAGTGTCAGGATTGGAAAATATGTATCCCTTGCATGTAAAACCCTATCATGTTTTTGTAAATCCAAAAAAATCGAAGGTTATTGTCTTACTCAATTTTTGGATATCCCTCATGGGATAAGTATCCTGTGCAAACATCAGACTTGGTATCACGACATGATGTCCAGTCCTGTAGACATCTGGACACAAGTTGTATGTGCAGTAGTGGTTCACGAGACTGCTCAGCCTCCAGTCGGTCATGCAGAATCTACTACCCGGGATTAAACACCTGACCGTGATGCACGGCTCCCCACATGAATTATTGAGAAAATATACTTTACACATTCGCATAGTAGCAGTTGGATATAGGGTGATTAAGGCACTGATGTAAGCAGGGTACCTCCTGTCCCACTTTATGAGGGACAGTCCCTGTTTGGGTAGGTGTGTTCTGACCAAGAATGATACAATGGCAAATGTCCTGTGATTGTAGGAAATAACTATGTAACAGTTGCCTAAAACAGTTATTTCTGTATGTAAAATACGTAAATCTTACAAGAAACAGAATAAGTAACTAAACTGCTACAAAAATAAGCTCTCATCTAGGAAAATAATTAAAGTTTTAAACCCTGTACTGAACGTGGGTATGTGTTGGCCTGAAAAATCTGGTGTGTCCAGAATATATCCCATCCTGGCCATATGAAAATGTGGCAACCCTACCAATGGTCAGAGCATTCACACAATAAAAAAAGTAAAAGTGTCCGTCATTGTCCCTGATTTGTCCTTGCCTTGTCCCTGTTGAAATGAGTCCCTGAGTGGTTGAGAGGTCTGTACACATATGTACACCAACCAACTGTCACATTTGTTGCCAGTGCAGTTGAATACCTGTAATGAAGTCATATATCCTAACTGCCATCCATGTGGAGTGTACCACGGATGGTGTGGTGGTCAAACCGGTGACTAATGTGTGTCTGTTTCTGGGTCCAAGCCATGCAAGGGCCACTAATTTTATGTGATGGCCAGAATAATATCCTACGGATATAGGGAGGTAAAGGCAGTGGGGATGTCCGGCGGACATTCAGCTGTATTGGAAATGTAAATAGGTATGTAGGTGTATATGTATGTGTATGTACAGACAGATATATATATATATATATATATATATATATATATATATATATATATATATATATATATATATGAATGAATGAACATGGTCACAAAAAAGCAGTGATAATGAATGTGAAGGGAAACACCAGTGGAAGCCCCCCCCCACCCCGTATTATGTAGTGCCAACATAATAATCTGGTCAGAGGTGGCCAAACCCCTGCGTCTGTAAACACAGGTAGAATGTTAACATTGGGACTAATTCTGTCCACATGCTAATTCTGACTTTCAAATGGGTACAGGGCTATTCTGGTCTCCAGTCAGACAAGCCTAAACCCAGATAACCAAATGAACACCCTGACAATCAAACACACATATCTGCCAGGACTATAAGCTTTGGAATTCTGAATATCCTTAGTGAGTAAACATGAAGCATGGGTCCAGAGCAGTAGGGAATAGGGAATGGTGCATGTGTAGTACTGCGGTTTTCCAAGCAGGAGAATGGATGCCTGCTGTGTAAGTGAAGCATTGAGGCATATGTTAGGGTAGCTATGAACCTTGGGTATACATATAAATGAAGCAGAACACCAATAGTGTACTGGTTAGAGCATCTGCATAATGTAAAAGCATTCCCGGTTCATGTCCGACTATAGCACATATAATTTTCTTGTGGAATGAATGTGCTGTAAAGCCAACATTTAAACATGTAAAGGTGAACATGTGTTTCGCATGGGGCCATTAACCGGATTCCTTCAGTCAAAGTGGTACTGTCATAATGAATAAGGCACACGTAAGCACAAAGAAGCGGCAGTAAACATATGTAACTCACAGTAATCATATGCGAGTGTGCCTGCGCAGGTGTAAGCAGCTCCCAGCATAGCAAATGTATGTTTTCTATGCACATATATATATATATATATATATATATATATATATATATATATATATATATGTACACACACACACACACACACACACACACACACACACACACACACACACACACACACAGATATATATATATATATGTGTGTGTGTGTGTGTGTGTATAGATATACATCCACAGACATGAAATATATATATATATATATATATATATATATATATATATATATATATTTCAAGAATGAATGCCATAAGAATAAAGCATACACAAGGGTTGTGAAGGGAATCTAGAGCAACTAATGTATTATATACTGCTTGCAGTGTATGTCAGATAAATCTGCCCAAGAGTGAGCAGAGCACCACTATTCACACTAGAGGCAGGGTTCTACCAGTGGGCATAATATCGTTGAACTGCTACTTCTACATTACACACAGATGGAATGTAGTTCATGTTCTGACCACCTACACTTGTAAACTGCAAATGGCCATAATCCATAACACCAGGAAAGGCATGTATGTGCAAATATAAATGGCGGGAGACCCTGTGAATACACGAGGTGGTACAAAATGTGTGTAGGGCCCCAAACGCTCTGGAGAGGCCAATGTGTAAAGGTGTGTCATGGCTGCGATATCAGGTGGGTAATGGCTGTTACACGTGGAAGCTCAACACAGGTGGGGTGGAGAAACTATGGCTATGCGATTATGGATCCAGGAGTGCCAGGGTTGGTTGTGCCAGTTCCAATGGACCAGCCCATGTAGGTCAGCTAGTACGTAATAGGTATATATGCATATGCACATGCAGACAGCAATATGTTGAAGTACATTCTCTGTAGCACATGCACTCCATTTATTGACATAAATAATATGAATGTGCACAGACAAACAAATACAGTAGCTGGAATAATAGGCTGTGCAGACGAGGAACAGGTCAAATGACACTGTATCACATCCCAATTGCCATCGGTAATCCGTACATGAACACATTGCGACATCTGTCCACTGTATAACATGCTAAATACCAATTACAAGTTAACTGGAGTGAAGTGTCGGTGTCATAATGACTAAGGCAATAATATGATGTTGAAGCAGATATAAAACCCAATACGCATGTGCAAGTGCATATGGCCAGGAAATGTATTGATCACCAGACACACAGATATGTGTATATATATATATATATATATATATATATATATATATATATATATATATATATAAAAATATATATATATATATATATATATATATATATATATATATATATAGATATAGATAGATACACACACAACATATATAGATATATACACATATATACACAAAAAAAAATATATATATATATATATGTTACTGTAGATATACACATGTACATAACTAGGTTACGTTACAGCAATTACGGCTAACATATGTTCAGACCGGTGAGACATACAGACACGCAATAAAGGTAAATACACCACTGCTTTCCAGACCACTGGCAGGAAACTACCAGTGGGAGAGATCTGCAAGGTCTACACTTTAAACATGGATCACGGGGTCCCTTGTGGGACACCAAAAATTTGCCTTGTAGGCGAACCAGTAATGACTGAAGCGACCAGGATGTAGTTGTACACAGAACAGTAGGTTGTGCAAGTGTGATAACACATGGGTTGACAAAACGTACAACATGTGTCCCGAGACAGAGAGAGTGTGCAGTGTGTAGGGGTGTGTTCATACCCCAGCTGCACTCACGGTAAGTATGAGTCATGAGTGCTGTGGAGGGGTGTCAGGTAGGGGAATCATGGGTATGCAATAAGGGGCCTAAGTGTGCAGGTGTTGGTTGGCAGAGATGTATTAGGCCTGCCCCATGGAAGTAATTAATATTCCTATGTGGGCACAGCAGACACCCATACCTCCCAAACCTGAAGAGCACATCTACTGGATAGTCCGTAAACCATTGGGGGAACACATAGGGACTATATCAGTGCCCTGTACTTGATTATCATGGACATCCGTGATTACAAATCAGAATATAACACAGTCCTAACTAAACCCTTCCAGAACTAGTGATATTAGGTTGACAGGTGGCGGAATACACGTAATGACTAATGACAACATGTATGAGTCATAAACAGCATGTACCTTGACAAATGTGAATGAATACATATGCCCTGGGACTGTCAATGTGTCAGGTTAATAGAGGCAATCATCTAGGGTGTTATGCAGTGTCCCTGATACAGTGTTCATTGTCCCCCATTCGTATGTGAGGTCTGCTAGTGACGGAAAGCGCATATTCTGCTGACTACCTTAGGTAGCTGATAGCATAATAGGTTAGGGTTACCACCTGTTCACCTTTGCGAGGGACACTCCCCTCTGGGCAGTTGTGTGCTGCAAAATGAATGTTATTATGGCACATGGCCTGTGATTTTGGGAAAGAATCCATATATTGTCTGTAGTGGTTGCATAAAACAATCATGTTGTATCTGAAACACCTAGATGTTATAGGAAACAGTATTAGCAATTATAATGCTACAAGAATAACCTTTACTTATGCAAACCAGTGAAGTAGTCTATTTTCTACTGTCTGTGGGTATGTGTTGCCTTGTAAAATCTGACATCTCTACATTTAACTCCTATAGGGCTGCCACCTTTCCAAATGGCCAAAGTGGGACCTGCTCCATAGAAATGTCAGACGTACCAGGTCAGAACATACCTACAGCTGTGCGTAGTACAGAACTATATGTATTAGCACAAATCAAAGCTTAGTCTAGCAGCAGTCAAGTTGCTTATGCTACTTCACATAACATATAGAAGTGTCATATATACAATAACTGTTACATGCAACTATTACAGAAATGTAGAATATAATATTGTCCTGTAATCTGGACATTTGCTATGTCTAGATTATTTTTTGCATGACACATATGCCTAAGGAGGGACTGTCCCACGCAAAGTGGGACAGGTGTTAATCCTAAAGTCTCACCTCGGCCAATGTAAAAGGTAGAAAACATACAATAGGTATGTGGTAGCATGACCCAGAAGACGGATGTGGTTCCCAAAACACATTTACTTGTCTGCATTGCAGACTATCGGTTCTCATGTATCAGCCAGATTGGAGCCGATTGTATGAGGAACACGCATATAATATGATTAACTCACTGGACTGGCCGCCGATTCCGTACAGTTGAACGCCATGCCGTCGCCTAATGGTCAGCCATACCTGATACTGTAATCATGTAGTCAGATATAATAGGCATCACAAGGGATCGCGCCTACCCAGCGTGAGTGACAAATGCAAGCACCAATGTCGGTGCATGTGCAAGTGAGGGAGCGAGCGGGTGTAAGCGTGTTTGGCTACCAGTATGTGAGTATTGCACTGTTAAAGAAATGTGGAGGCTAAACAAGTATAACAAGCTGTAACCAGAAGTTAGCAGTGCTTAACACTGCGCAAACCCATGCACAACTGCTCCCAACTGCTGCAATATGCCTTCATCACTCCGTATCCAATGGCCTTGGTCTGGCCGCAAACAAAGAACCGTCCTTTGCAAGTGTTGGTAGCAACACCCTGCACACACAGCTAATGTGAATTACCAATACAGCATGGCAAATATACAGACAATAGACAGTACCACACACATACCATACAGCAGTCATCCAACAGTATAGCAATGTACCGGCAGATATGTCCGGACCACTGGTGTTTGCAGACCTGGCCGTCTTGTGTTTACATGTGTGAGCATGCCCAGTATGACCGTGCCGCATGTTGTTGACTGACATTACCATCATACCTCCATGTGTTTGAGCATGCCTAGTATGGTCAACTGGATCACATGTGTTACATGTCCAGGTAGTCAGAACTGTGGTGCCGACCTCTGCATTGTACACTGACAGGTGGCATGCTGTGTCTGCAGGGTATCCATCGGTCATGTGGCATTGACTGTTGCTACATTTCAGCACAGCGTGGGGGGACATCCGACTGTATCCACATTCCTACACAGCACCGAGGGGGCACACATGACTGTTACATGTGTACATTGGAAGGGAGGCACAGCTGACAGTTGTACACTTTTGCTTCTACTGTACTGGTATGTCAGGTACTCCATTTCAGTGTGTAGACCTACCTAATGTGCTGGCTAGAGGCATACCAGTGTACTTCAGATCTTAGCTTTAATTACCAACATATTAGTTTCAGACGTCCTAGCCTTCACAACCTACATCCAACTGCCTGGCCTGCTGTAGTCTGTCTGTGTGTGTCTGTGTGTGGGGGTCATCTATTGGGCATATTCAGAGGCCATTGTACAGCATTTGTCTGTGTTGATCTACACCTGTCCAGCTGGTTGAGACTTGTGTGGGCTGTATGGACACACATGATGTTCAGCCCATTACCCGCAGTGGGTTAGGACACCCTGTGTATTACTGGCTACTATTGTGACCCCAGTATGTGCTACAGATGTCATGGTGCCACTATGGACATCTGCTGTCTGCTGCCTTAACATCCGGCCACCAAATTCCCTTGCATGCTCACATCCATACCATAGCTACAGGTAACAACACATTCTAATACAACTGCCAATTGGTAGGTTGATTGACTTACCTTGAGGGTGTGCCAGACCTGAGAATGGAGCTGGAGGGCTGTCTATGTCGGATGCACACAGTGCACTTCTTATACATGGCTGAGCACAGGTAGTGTTATGTTTGGCATCCCTTTTACTGTCTGTGCGAGTCAGATAGGGTGACATTCCATAGGTACCTACTGTGTCAGTGCATATGCTATGCGCTGCCTCTTTGCCAAGGCCAGGTCAGACTGGGCATGCCTCCTTCCACCTACTGGGTCCGGCTCAGTTAGTTCCTCCTCCGAGTCACTCTGTGCCTGTACTGGCCTTGGCATTGGTGAGGGGCTGTGTGGCCCTGCCCCATGCTGTTCCTGCTGCAGCTGTTTACCCAGGATCATATTGTGTAGCATAGCACATACCATAACAATTTGGGTGCATGTAGTTGGTGAATATTGCAAGGCTCCACCGGATGTGTCCAAACACTGGAACTGTGACCTGAGCATCCCAAACACACTCTCAATTATATGTCTTGACTGTGTGTGTGCCTCATTATGGCGTAGTTGTTCAGGTGTGTGTGTGCATTTCTGATGGGTGTCATCAGCCATGGCTCCAGTGGATACCCAGCATCCCCCACTAGGTGACCGTAGGAGATGTCCATATTGGCAAAGGTGTGGTACAGCTGTGTCAGATGCCATATATCGGAATTGTCATAGCTTCCAGGTCAGCCAGCACACACATTCAGTATAATACCCTGGGCATCGCATATGACCTGGCAGTTGATGGAGGGGATGCCTCTGCGGTTAATGTAGGCCCTACCTCACTCACCGGGTGGTGCTTTGATGCATACGTGCATGCAGGCTATAGCACCCACTACCCCAGGGTAGTCTGCCATTTGGTGGAAGAGACGCATATTGCTGGTTAACACCTCACGTGTGTTGAAGAAATGTACATGCTCACTGGCATGTGGTGACATGGCATCCAGGAACTGGTGGAATACTCTGGATGTAGATGCCTGTGAGATCCCCATGATATCCCCAGTTGTGCTTTGGGAGGTACCTGTGGCTAGTGTACCTAGACCTACACATACCTTGGTATCCACTGGGATGGGTTTCACCTTGGCCTGTTCGATGTCTCAGGTGTGGCTGGCACAGCTCAACAGTCTGCTGTAGGAGGACTCTGTCCACCCCATAGCGTTCCACTATCCCCAGCTCATGAAGCCCCTGGTAGGTTATCCTGGGTCTGTACAGTCTTCTCTGTCTCCTCACTGAGGGTTGTTCGGCAGCATTCACATCCTCACCACTCTCACCCTCCTGCACATGTTGGTCTATGTTATCTGCTGCAGCCTTTCTCATTTTGTTGGATTGTTTCATAAAATTTCCCCGCATGTATACACTGGTGGTGTAGAGTGTGGAAAAAAACCATGGGTATGGTGCTTGCTCACTTTATCGTAGTGTTCTGGGCTGGGCTGGGCCTGTAATCTGCTGATTGTGATAATTATCACCTGTTTGCCCAGCTTGTTCACCTTGACTACTCTCCTACTGCTGTTGTGCCTCCCAATTGCACTAGGCAGGTATAGACACACACCTAGCTTAGGTGTGCTAAGGCAGGAGTAATCCCGAGACACAGGGCTCCAATGTACGTACAGTATGCCTGACACCCCCCCCATGCTTTCACCTATATTCGAGTCCTGCACCCAGCTATTTGTACACATACACTCTTGGAATCTGCATCACACCCTGGGGATAAACGGGATTCACTATTTTCCACCTCGTTTGCATAGTATTGTCTTCTAATGCATAGTTACATGACCCATACTGAGCGTCCAAAAAAATAACCAATGCTTATTGTCGCACAGATCCGCACACAACTGGTTAAAAGCACCTTACTATCACCATATTCGATGTCCCTTGTTCTTCCCAGCAACAAAATAACCAGTTTCTACACACCTCAAACCCAGGACCCTGCACACCACAGACGATGTGCTTTACCACCAAGCCATGGCAGATATACATACATGTGAGGTTATCATGTACAGATCATCCAGCACAGACATTCAACAGTATAGGACATGTATTCCAACATGTAGATTTATGTGTGCTAATGTCCACACATATATATATATATATATATATATATATATATATATATATATATATATATATATATATATATACACATATACATACATATACATACATGTACATATACACACACATACGTAGATATAGAATATATATCACAACAGTGGACCACATGACACCAAAGCATTAGATAAGAATGAAAAGGAAACCACATGCGTCTCCTGCATTATGTGCTGGTGTTACTATCAAAGCAAGTGTGTTTCTGTGTGTCACACGGTTTCAGACTGTATTAAGGGTAAGATTAGGGCTGCTGACATTTACTCACCAGACCTATTAGTGAATGTATGTGTATGTCTTGCCAACCCAGTCTCTTGGGCGATTGTGACATTTATGGACACTGTATAGGAAAACAACAAAACACGCTCCTCAACACATCCTGGAGCTAGCCACTCACAGATACCAACACATAGGATATGACTGTCAAACACACACACCTGTCATGCCTTGGAATAGAACACCTACCTGTCTATTCTATCACACTACAGCATTATACAGTTACAGAATGCACTACCAAGATTTCTGCGGCAAAGGACTCCCAGAGGCATACTTTTAGGTGAGTGACATCATCAGCAATGGAAAAGACACCGATAGGGATTGTATGGAGTGTGAGCAGTCTAAAAGCATTATTCTTTCCCCAGGCAGACAGAAACACACACAGTTGACCTGGCTGGGATTAAAACACAGAACTAACTATCTTATCACACTACAGCATTATACAGTTACAGAACGCACTACCGAGATTTCTGGGGCACAGGACTCCCACAGGCGTACTTCTAGGTGGGTGACATCACCAGCAATGGAAAGACGGTGATCGGGATTGTATGGAGTGTGAGCAGTCTAAAAGCATATGACTGTCCCCAGGCAGACGGACACACACACACTTACACACTTGGCATAGGTGGAATTAGAACACAGACCTAACTACCTTATCATACTACAGCATTATGCAGTTACAGAACACACGACTGAGATTACTGGGACACAGCACTTCCAGAGGCGTACTTCTAGGTGGGTGACAACATCAGCAAAGGAAAAGACGACGATAGGGATCGTATGGAGTGTGAGCAGTCTAAAAGCATATGATTGTCCCCAGCCAAACGGACACACACACACACACACACATTTGGCATGGCTGAGATTAGAACACAGATCTAACTACCTTATCACACTACAGCATTACACAGTTATAGAACGCGCTACTGAGATTACTGGGACATAGCACTCCCAGAGGCATACTTCTAGGTGGGTGACATCATCAGCAATGGAAAAGATGCCGATAGGGATTGTATGGAGTGTGAGCAATTTAAAAGCATATTATTGTCCCCAGGCAGACGGAGACAAACACACGCCAGTGGTGTGATCAGGACAACTGCCTATCTACGGACCACTATTACAATACTACATAAAAACGAGCCATGCCACAGACACTACACCTTTCAAGATTGTCAATATGACCTTCTAGGAATGCAGACATTGACATGGATGCTGGCAGTTATGATGTACATACCTGTGAACCAGTGTGTTCAATGTAGGAATCCATCCTGAAGTGGGGTATGGCCATCTGTTGCCTGGACAACCACTATCGCTATACAGAGTTACAATGGCCATACCCATACACGTAGAGGCACATAACTGACACAAGGTGCCACTGGGCATGCTCACACACTTATTAGCACACGGCCGTTTGGAATGCACTATGTGTCCATCTACACAACGTCATACTGGGCATGCTCACACACAGTAGGAAAGGGCTGTTTTGTATGGACTCTGATTCTAAACACAGAAGGGCACAGTAGTGTCGATAGTTGTCATTGTTAGCATGAACGCTGCACTACATATATCTGACACCAGTCTTCTACACAATGTCTGCTGCTGTCCTTCACCTTAGATGTACCAATCTAAACCTGGCACACTAATACCACCCATGGTGATGTCCTGCCAGGAGTGGCTACTTCACCCATATAGTGCCACTCATAGACAAATGTCCTGAGACCAGGTTAAAAACCTGACACCTAAAGGACAACTGCATTGTATGTTTATGCTAAACAGTGCTAGATGCGTAGCATTCATAATCACAGCTGCCCAATGTAGATCCAACAATGGGGAATACTGACATCTGTGCAGTGAGGAACACCTGGCTGAAGGCTCCATTGTGCACAATAGCACTACCACTGTATACCTCGGATACAGACATGTGGGCCATAACACCGTTACGGACCGCTCCAGGTGGTGGTGTCCCCATGTACATGAAGGCCACTCACATGTACTGACCAGTACACCCTCAAAAGGCATCACAGATGTGTCAGTTGCAGATCACAGTGTCAAAAGCCACATTATAGGATGTAGGCCTCAGACATCACCATGTCCTTGGACCAGCAACACACATCCATACATGTGGTACAACACCATGTGACCCATGACCAGTGGACTGTACCTAGCTCTACAGCAACTGTGCAGACTACCCATGTACTGACACAGTTGCATCATGTGTTATGCAATGCAGTAATACCACTGTTCATAACCAGGTCAGATGTACACATAACAGGGGCCCTGGGTCATATACAGCTGTAACAGATGACTGTTGCTGTACACCAGTAAACACACTCATGTTGGGAAATGACTTACATGTACCTGCCGTGGATATGTACATGCCCCCCCCACACACACACACACACACAACACATATGTACATAGCATAGCTGTTGCTGTCCTTCATGCAGACAGGTGGCTACAGCAATTACACACATACACATGGAAGGTAGGTCCATGGCTGTTGAAAGCTAGCAGTACATAAGGTGTGATATCAATGTTGACTGAGTTAACATTCCCTCTGTACTGGTTACCCATGACAACTATTATAAAATACAACAGTCCATGTGTCATGTATGTCATCACACATATCCACCAATTGCAATGCCTACAAACATGGCTAAATGACAGGAATGTAGAACTTACACACATGTACATGTAGTGGTGTGCGTTCAACGACCATGTGTGTGCAGTAGCTGATGTTTGCAGGTGATCTGTGTCTTACTGCAACATGCAGCTGCAATGCAGCCCTATCATTGGCAACTGTATATGGTGAAATACTGACAGTACGGTAAGATGTACATCAGGTATGGATGGATGTGTGGACATAAAGTGGTGGGCCATCTTTGCAGATGGATGTTTGCTGAAGACAGCTCACAGATGTGTCACAAGCTGTCCTACCATAACATGTGCAAACACTAAGCTATGTTTCTGTTAATTGAAGGGGAAGGCAAACAACCTACACAGTGGTCAGGGTGTCACTGACTGTAAATCAGTTGACACCTGTAACACTTAAGACCTCCCATGTGCATATATCAGCACAATTGCCAAAGGTAGCGTCTGTACACATTGTAATGCGGGCAATACTGCTGCATGTCTGTCATACGTATCATAAGATAGCAGGTGTTTGATTCACAGTACTGCCATGTGTGTTTGCTTTTGTGTCCATATATGCCACGTATGGTGGGGAAAGCATCCCAATTGTTACTTACACCCATGTACACTGTTGTAGATATCTGTACATACTGCAGTGTAGAAAGCAAGACATAGGCAGGGGTGGGGTGTGTATCACACACATGTGAGCTATCTGTATGTGCATGACATAGGTGCATTGAACTGTGGACTCCACAGTGTGCGTGTGTGTATGTATGTATGGCTGTCTGGTCCATGGGGTGTGGATGTATGTTACCATAGTGAACAGATAGGACCCCTAATCATCCAGGTGATGCAATCTACTACCCTGTTGATCTTAGGCATTACTGGCTATCTGTACATGTTCATTCTCTGTGTCGCGTCATGTGGGTGCACGGTACTGTAATGGTGATTACCACATAGGCAGGGGTCCTCACCTCAGCACTAAAGTGTGTGTGTGTGTGTGTGTGTGTTACTGTGTCATTGACCCCGTGAGTGTGGGTGTGTTACTGTGTGTCTGAAAACATGTGTGCAAATACCTGTGTGTGTGTGTTTGTGTGTGTGTGTGTGTGTGTGTGTGTGTGTGTGTGTGTGTGTGTGTGTGTGTGTGTGTGTGTTCTCATCCTGTAATGTGAATGTGTATTACTGCTACACAGTGAGGCCTCAAGTTATCAGCTGGCCTCTACCCTTGTAATCAGCTTGACCGCTATGTAAACTCCCTGCCCCATGTAACTGTACCTGTGATATCACCCGGTATGGATATCATGTCTCTAGCCACTGTAGCTTAGTACACAGCTCCCATGCTCCTGGATCAGTAGATGTGTAGACATCTTTGGAATGTCATCCTTTCTAACAGTGAGGTTGAAACTATGAATAGCATGCTGGTATTGCCATACATACCTGTGAGTAGTCCACATTTACACATGGGAAACTGCAAACACTGGCACTCAACAGCACATGCAATTAGACCTGAAGGAGGGAAGCAGGACATCATTACCAACATGCTGTTACTGTTGTTACCAAGACACATACTGTGAACAGAAAACAATGCATTCTAAACCTGTACTACATGGTATGTCTGCTACATGTCAACAGTACACAACAATTGTAATCTACACTTATCACCCTATACAGTTCACCCTGTGCATCAGACCATATGAGAATGTCCCTGCACTGATGGTGTGGATGACAGGGATGTGGCACAGGCATCATCATATGCACAGGGTGATAATGTTTGCCAGGGGCCTAGGCTGAACCAGTGGATGACATCATGTGTGTGGGTTAGGGCCTGTGATCTAATTGGCCATGTGTGGTTGTTATGCATGTGAGTGTTGCGGTGCCCTACAGATGTTTCTGGTGTGTGCGTGTATGTGTGCACACAGTTCTGCCATGTGTCTGGCCTACACAGGAGTATTATTGACAGCTCCAGGCTGTAGAGACCAGGTTTTACAGCTCTTGGTGTCCAGTCACTGCCACGTGACCTGTGCCTGCCAGGAGTTCCATGGGCATTACCAGGCAGAGGTGCAGATTGGATACTGTCTGATGACACATATCCACTAGAACCGTGTCCCCATTGGGACCATCCAGGTCCACATCCATGTGGCCTGCTGTGTCCTGGTGTAGACAGTGCAACACCAGCTGCACTGCTGCTGCTACCAGCACTATGGGAGCGGGCATGTGAGGCAGCTCATTCACATAGACCTGCACCAGGTGACATAGCTGGCCTATGTCCACATGCCCTATGCCTCACTCCTACCAGATGTTCCAGCACAGACAGCTCACACTCGCAGATTGTCATGCCACGGTCAAGAATTCCAACCATGTCACCCAATCATCTGTCCAAAACCTCAGCAATCTGCTGTTGAACATTTGCCAATGTCTGGATGTTGTCATTTAAAGAACGGATAGCAGCCCTCTGAAGCCTCTGTCCTTTTCTGTTCTGCTGTTCAGCATGTGCTTATGCCACCATTACAGTCTGAAACATGCGTCTGGTGACACCAGCTGCTGTGCTCTGTCCTACAGGTTCATGTCGGCCAGAGATCCTCCTACGAGCAGCACTGGCCACATGCCTGTGTGGCCCATCTCCAGTCATTTGACTGACACCATGGTGTGAATACACACCTTCCGTAGCCACCACACATTCCTGTTCCAAGCTACCACACGCAAACTGTCCTTCCTCTATGGCCACTGGTGATGGGGTGTGTGTTGGAATGAGATCTGTGTGCGGGGATGAGGGGGATATAGGTGGAATGGCAACCAATGGCACAGATTCAGCCCCTGACAACCCTGCCTGTGCCTCAAGCATATGTTCATCATCACTGCTAGAGTCTGTGGGGACACTAACATCAGATGGACCGCAGGAGGGTAACTCACCTACATCACCTGTGAAGGCAAACAAAGACTCTAAATTACAATACAGACACACACACACACACACACACACACACACACACACACACACACACACACACACACACACACACACGCACACACAGGCACACACAGGCACACACATGCACACACACACACACACACACACACACACACACACACACCATGCATGTGATTTGACAGAAGGCATGCAACATGCATGTGATACAGCAGATGGCATGCAGCTCAGACAATAATAGTGGTAGTTATCATACATCCCAGAGTTGCACACAACAGCAAGCATTTGTCATAGCAGAAGCCATGCACTTCACACAATCATGGTAGTAAGCATGCATCCCTGTGTTACACCATGTGGACCAGCACAGGTTAACAGTAAACATGGCCGATGTGAGGCATACGACCTTGACATTAACACGTAGTATGAAATGTAATCTGCTGACATGTGCACTGACATGCATACATGTTTGACACAATGATTTCCTGTCACATGTACAGCAGTGTAATGGTGTCACATTGCAGTGTTGTCTGTCTGCCCTACAGATAAAATGCACTTTTAGCAGATGTGCATGACCATTGAAGGGTATTATGAGGCGTCTATATTGCTATACAGTGTGAAGTACAGACACAGTGCCATTGCATGGAATCAGGAGGCGTCTCTATTGCTATATAGTGTGGATTGCACACACAGTGCATAGTCATGACTGTGTGCATACACAATACATCTATACTGTGGATTGTGACCCATGTTGCTGAGGTGTATACACAGTAAACCATGATGTGTAATGTGTGACACAGGTCACCGAAGGACATACAGATGACACCCTTGCACATCTGCAAACATATTTTAGCTGCCTGACAACCGTGTCCACACATGGCAGACTTGTCAATACACCATGTCCCACATGACATTTGTGTACCACACACACACGAGGTGCACAGCTGACAGTGATGTCCAACAGCAGCAAGGGAAATGTACTGTATCTGTGGCCTGATGTGATTGTCTGTATATGTATGTGGATGCTGTACAGGTGCCTACTGGCATGCTGTGACACAGTCATGATGTTCAACACATCTTATGTGGTCAAATTAAGTTATACCTCCACAAGCTGTGCAATGGCTTGTAGGATGTCCAGTGTTCCACATCTGCAATATAACCATTCAACAAAGGCTATAGTTGGACCATGTGTAGCCAATGTACAACAGGCTGTACACACAGACACATCACATCTACTGTGTGTTGCTACATGTTTCTGGCCATCCACCATGGCCATGTGTGAACATGTGTTGGCCAAACGATTGTGATGGCCGTCTATCTCACATATCTGTGTTGTCCCATATGACATACACATATAGATGTGATATACACCACTGTCCATAGGGTTATGCAGACAAAGGGTTGTATGTTTGATATGTAGGGTATCTTTTATGGGATAGTGAAACAATGTTGCAGCCGGACCACTACATGTCATAGACATGTCAGATGGCATATCACAATGTGTGCACTCATAGCATGGGCATAATCCACAATGGTGAAACCTGTGGGCTGCCCATACTCCAGCTCACTGTGTAGTACTGTTTTTGTACCCCACATGTGTAGTTCTGATGTATAGTACATGTTCCTACATTGAACAACACCAACCCCGTTGTATGCACAACTGTCCACACATCTAGCAATGACATTTTCTTAGGTTTCATGTTGGTGTTTCACTTAGTTTGTAAGTATGGGTAACCAGTGTGATGGATTAAAGATGCGACCTGTATATTGTGACCGGACCATACATTATGTGTACATGTGTTAACTGGCCACATGGCGAATAGATCTGTGCATTAACATGCCTGATACTTATAACTGTCTCACCTGCAATGGCCTGCTCTCTCTGATGAACGCCAGAGGTACCTATATAGGGGTGACACAGCAGTATGATCATTATCCATGCATGTATGGGTGATGATGTCCTATTACCTGTCACAGGTATGATATGCAGTGTGAAATCATCCGTACTTTCATCTACATCTGTACTTCTAACAACATATACACTGATTAAGGTTCATGGACTTTCAGACCAGACTCAGCAGGGTAGTAGTGCAGTGCCTCCCATTATGAGTGGTGTCTCCACTTTGTGGGTTGTGATAACTGTTGGTGTGCACCATTCAGTGTTTTCACAGACTGACATGAAGCTATGTTTTACATGATGTGTATGTGTAGAGCAAACTGTTTTGCCATATGATATAACCAGGGATGTGGACAGGTCCCATGCAGCCTGAGTGCACCTTGTACCATCATAGTTATGGTTACAGGAGCTCTGTAGTGTTCATGGATATGTGATTGTGTACCTGTTGGGGGGCAGTGTGTTTATGTTATCCGGCACCCTATCTGTACTGCTTATTCATGCTCAGCACTTGTTCAGAACATGTAAGCACTTCATGAGCTACTAATTTCTGTAGCATTCAATCCTCCTTATTACCTACAGGTAAACACTGTTTGTACTTACATTTCCCGCTTGCTTAGAGTAAAACAGCTCTTGTATACACTTTCCTCACATATCTAGTGGGAAATAGTTAAATATTCAGGCATGCCCAAGTGTCAATTCCCAGTGTTATCACCTGTTTATATGATGAATATGGGCATCAAGAGGCAATATAGAAATTGTCTCATGTACACAGTCAATACTCCCCTCCTAACATACAACACTACAACCTGTGGGAGATGCACATATCTAGAAATGCTGGAGGTAAAGCTCTCTCCAACCCAGACTGAACCTGACAATCATGTGGGGATGTTAAACATTTGCACCACACCACACTCATCACATAGTCTCACTAGGTCTCCACCACCACAGGCCACACATAGTAAGACTACAACATTTGTGGAGTATCTCAATACTACTCTGTCTAGGCAACAGAGAACTCCAAAGCAGAAACACAGGCTGCCCCATCACCCAACACAACACCAATTACTTATAGCCCACAGAATCAGTGTGCCCATCAACCACAGCCAATAGGGCAATACAACGTACCCAACACACTAGTCATAGGTGACTCTATAGGCGATCACACTGGTGTCCCACTCAGCAGGCTACACAAGGTGATAGTTACTGTCAGCTGCCTGTTGGGTAACAGGATCTGCAACATAACCTATGCACTCAGGTCACTCTTCAACAGGTACAATATGACTGTTATTCTCCATGTTAGTGTAAATGCCCTGAGATGTACCTTCCTGGACTACATGTAAAGAGACATGGAATAGCTCTCCGATCCTGTAGCCCAGGCAGGTATTGCCCTAGCCCTGAGAAGGATTCGGCCATCGTCCAGACTGATAATGCAGTACAAGGACTGAATTATTTACTTCAACAATTGGCTATGCTTCTGGTGTCATTCCAAGGGTATCCAGTATCTGTCTGCTTTGAATGACATGGTCGACAGAACATGATGCTTTGGCACAGATGGCCTGCACCTGTCGGCCCTGGGATTACGGATAACAGCTAAGGCTCTTGCTGCTCCTATAGTGCCTGTTTTAGGCACGGTTCAAATAGCATATTCACCACCATAACAGGAACAGGCAAGCAAAACCTGAGGGTAATGCTACTCAATGCTAGACATCTTCATATCAAATGCACTCACCCGAGGCACTCTTGTAATGGACCACTTCAATATCTGTGCAGTGACTGAGACCTGCTTCTAGGCTCCTGAGAGCACCCCTGCACTACCAGGCTATTACTCATACCACACCTTTCAGTCATGTAACCAGGATCGGAACACCCACGGCAGAGTTGTGTCCATATTTCCCAAGGATATCCACACCTCCAGGCTGGTTTCTTACCACGATGCATCAGAGGTAATCCAAGTGCAACTACCTCTGGCCATAACTGCTATACAAATTGTAGCTTGCTATAGATTCCACACCATACCCCACAGTTAATGGTCCTCACTTCTTAGTGTACTGGAAAGTAGGGTTCAAATAGAAACTACTGATGTGCGACTGACACTACCCCACCATTAACTGGGATACCTACTCATGTATCAACACATTAGGCCAACGCTTTCTGGGATTCACAACTTCCAGTCAACTGGATCAACCTATCCACACCACCACCAGGGCCAACAATATCCTAGACCTGGTCATTACCAACATGTGTGACTGGTGTTCCACACCTGGGGTTATCTCCTCGTTGGTCAGATCCGAACGTATGCTAATCACCCTTGTTATCCACATCCCGGCACCACGCCCTTTATGGAAAACACAGTACAATATTTCTACAAAGCCAACTTCAGGTTTCTTATGACAGCAGTAGTATACATCATGACACCCAGGCAGATGGGCAATACAGTTACAACCGCTGAATCATACACAACTGCACTTAATTAGCACTTACATGACTGCATGGATCATGCTATCCCAAACAGAGCCATGATGGTACCCACCAGAAAACGGATGCCACTCTGGTGGTCCACTGTCATGGACATAATGTACAGCAGAAGGATGGGACTGTTGCAAAGTAGAGTACAATCCCATGAGTGGAGGAGCTCACTGGTCAGCCTCAGTAGGAATCTGAGATCCCTTATCACATCCTCCAAAGCTAGCTACTTAAACATTACCGTGACTAATTCCAAGGACTACCACAAAGCGTTCTAGAAGTATGTCACTACTCTCGATGGCGATACCCACATCTGCTCTAACATACAGCAGTTAGGCACGAACATTACAGAACTTACTGATATTGGCAACATCCTGGCAGATAGGTTCAGTGCTAACTTTACGCCCCTCTCACACCCTAAAGGGCCCATATCTATACAGGAACAATGCAGAGTCCCTGTGATCACAACTACACAGTTCAAAGCTGCACTCTCTAAAGCCAGGAACACAGCATCCATGTGACCGTACAACATCCCAGGCTGCGATTTCCATGAACTTCAGAACTAAATGACTCCCCACTTGGGCACCATATTCACTAATAGCCTTGCATCAGGCATTGTAGCCCCTGAATAGCACACAGCAACAGTTATCACACAACACAAAGGTGGTGCCACAATGGACCAGGGGAACTATTGCCCTATAAGCTTGACTAGACTGTTCTGCAAGGCTATAGAGCACATCATCCTGGATCTCATTCACAGAGACATTGGTGGCCTCCAAACCTTTGATCCCACCCAGTTTGGACTTGTTAGGGCCAGACCATGCCTCCTAAACATGGTGGAGTCCTTTGAGACAGTTACCAAGGCAGTAGATGAAGGTAAGGAGGTCCACACAGCCTACCTTGACCTCTCAAAGGCTTTCAACACCATTCCCCATTCTGGTATTGTCAACATACACATCCACCTGCACATCAACCCTTACGTCACGAGATGTTATGCAAAGTGGCTCACGGACAGAACCCACACAGTGAGGGTAGCATACCCTAGTTCCTACTGTAAATAAGTTACAATTGGCGTCCCCCAGTCCTCAGTCATAGGGCCCCTCATGTTCGGTATATGCTTCTCTGAGGTACAGGCTAGCACAGAAGGACTTACCCTGAATAGGATTGCAGACATCTGCAAACTAGGGGCCATGATTGATTCACCAGCTGATACAGACACCCTCCATAAGGGTGTCACTAGGACGGATATCTGGTGTCAATAACATGGCCTCAAGCTGCATGCCACAAGGTGCATAGACATCTCCTTTGGATTACACCAATCACCCATGGACTATCACATAGGTGGTAGTCCCCTACATACATAAGACATAATAAGGGATCTTAGAACCCAAGTAGATAGCATCCACTCATTTGATAACCATATTGCCAAGGTGGTGTGGATATCTTTCTATGTGGCCACCCTAATCTCTAATGGGTTTGTAACCAGAACAAAGGCAGCCATTGTGCCTCTCTACTCATGACTTATGAAACACATTAAAGGGTACAAAACCCCATTTGGGATGTACCTTACGAGACAACAGCAATGGCTTTAAATACCACAACATTACCACACTAAGAGGAATACTGACCTCCGAAGGATGTCGTATGCAGCCCAACTACAGAAACCCCAACTGTACTCATTTGCATACCGCATACTCAGAGGTGATCTCTGCTGAACTTACAAGGCCCATGTCCAAAACAATATTGATGAATATGCTCCACATAAGCAAAAGCCACTGAGAGCCACATGCTCTGGGATATGCACCTAAACGCAACGATGACTAGGACATGTTGGAGGGATACATTCCTGACCCGGACACTCACCATGCTTTGGAACATGATTCCTATGTACATCAGGCAGGGACCCTCACTAGCACTCTTCAAGAGATACCTCGATGGGTGGATGGGAGACAGACATATACACCAGGGATCACTGCAGTGGCTCTGCTGTACAGAGGCGCAGAAAACAAATGGCTCTGCTGTTCACAGGCACAAGACACTAACCTAGAGAGGTGCCACAAGTGAAAACACTGTAGTTAGGCTTATGAATGGACTTGGCCAGACAGCATAGTACCTAACTATGAACCTATGAAGTTATTACATGCTCTTTGTGCATGGATAATTGACTAGCTCTTCCATTTCAATTAGCCATCATACTGATATACTGTCTGGTGACTACAAGTCATATGTATCCTGTTATTGTGTATTGTACATGCCACTAGACATATCTGATGTTTGCATAATATAACAGTAATGCTATGTAAAATGTTAGACATATCTACCTACAATACTGTACATTTCACATTTTTGCCACAATATCCCACAATGCAAATCATAATTGCACAGCAGGACCACCTTAGACATGTTATTCTCAGTTATACGCCCATACATATACTTACTGTTACAGTATATCAACATATACTATCCCCTGTTATGGCACGTACTTGTTGGACAAACCTTGCCACTGACAGTGGCTGGAGTGGAATTGTTGTGTTTAAAGTCCTTATGTAGCATCCCTTGTGGTGTATGAGGTGTTTACCTTGTGGCCCACAGCAGTACACACAGTTTCTATGAGCGTTACTATGCTCAACAATACATCACTACATAATACCTTTTCCCACTATATGCATTGCGTACACTTTAATTAATACAGAACAGGTAATACATACACTAACATACTGAGTGTTCTACATACCTTATTAGTATCCCGAGTTGACGATAATATAAGTCCTATTCGTTTTCTGTTTTAACGGTTTTCTCGTATGCACATACAGTTTGAATGTATGACAAGCCATCCTTTTATATGTAAATACCAGTAACATGTGATATCCTGCCAGCAATTGGTGTTCCGGAGTAGATGAATACATGCACATCAGCTGTGCAGCTACTCCGTTAGCCAATTACATAGCAACAGTGGGGTATAATTGAATACTCCACCTGGGTGCTGTCCCTTTGCCCTACCTCCGAGGAAGACGGCCTGGATGTGTTGTTTGTGATGAATTGCAACAGCTATATGGAGACACACAGAGATATTTAATTTCATGGCCCCCATGGATTGTGTGCAATGGCTAGAGGATGTAGTTCTACATGTGAGTGTAGTTGTTATATCAGCCGTCTGATACGGGATTATTGCAACCAAACCCTGTAACATCGGTGTCTGTTCCATTGTACAACAGCAATGATTTCACATAGGGCCATTATAGTGTGTCTCTCACAAGGTATGCTAAGGCTTCTGCAGATGTTATAGAGTGAGTGGATGTTTGTGATGTTATTACAGTCTGTATTGCAATTGTTTTGGGTGTGGGGGAAATGTAGGTGGGTGTACATAGCAGATGAAGGTGTGTAGGAACTGCATTTATACATATTCCATATGTGTGTGAGGGCTCCTTCCATAATTGAAGACCTATCATTTAGTAGACTAATACTATAGTTATTGCAGGCTTATTCATTAAGCCATTGGTAATTGGTTTCTGTATAGCATGCAGGTGATGTTTGTCCTTCAATCCCTTCGGAAATACATTGTTATGTAATGAAATGTTGCTACATGAAAGCTGTCTCGTGTATTTCTGTCACAGATATTTGCACTCATTGGAGTTGTGTTGGTGACTGAACCTCTTTGGCTTGGGTTGCCACCATTTTAAATGGCCATAGTGGGAAATTTGCAGGACACACATCAGATTTTAGAGGCCGACACATACCCACAGTCAGTACAAAGTATAGAACTTTACATATATGCCTATATAAAAGCTTATATTCTTGTAGCAGTTTACTTGCTTATCCTGTTTCTTGTTACATGTAGGTATTTTAGATACAGATGACTACTTTATGCAATAATTACATTAAATATGGAACATGCAAAACGTCTCGAGATTGTAGGACATTAGTATTTGTACTCATTTTGGTCAGGACACTACCGCACATAGAGGGACTGCCCCTCGCAAGGTTGGACAGGTGGTAACCCTATCTTTAGCTCATGTCCATAGTACATATTTGTAATAGTGTATAGACATATATGCTCTCCATATCCTTTGTTCATAACGTTTGGTCGTGATGTGATTGCTATGGTCCATGTTGTGCACATATTTGAAGACTTCAACCGCTGTATATGGCATACCCACGGATTCAGGAACGCACACACTTCCAACAACCACATTACCATTCCCAGACTCCCAAACCCCACAATACCGAACACTCAAACTCGCGACAGTCAAACTCCCAGAACTAACACAAACACAGAACACACACACACACACACACACACACACACACACACACACACTGCTACCAATCACATCCAAACAAACCATCCTACACTATGTATGGCCAGGTGGCCATGCCCCCATACACACCCCATGTGGGTGGCTGCACCCCCCACACCACACCTACTGTAATAATCTACATCCGAGATAGCACAAACAGACACACAAAGCAAACCCAAACACACACATTACAGTCCCTCGGAAACACACACCACACTCAGAACACACACTTACACACATTACAGCAATCAGAAACACACTTAAACATAGTACCTACCTGGACCGCAGCACCGGAAGCACTAACTAAATGTCCCTTAACATCGTGATAATAGTACTCACAGTTCTAATGTTCTGATACTGTGGTCTTTCGGTCTTTAAGCCTCGTGATTACGTGTGTCAGTATGTAAAGCATTTGGTATTTGGTAGTATCCTATTTATATGTACCACCATGGTTGTGTAGATGTTGTTAACCTATCTATTTATTTGCATATATATGTATATCTGTATATATTGAAGTATATGTCTCTCTCACCCTTTCTCTCTATATTATATATTTATATGTGTATATATATATATATATATATATATATATATATATATATATATATATGAATATATATATATATATATATATATATATATATATATATATATATACAGAGAGAGAGAGAGAGAACACACCTTTCGTTGGGCACATGGCGGTGTATAATTTTTCCCGAACTCCGCCCTATTGTGTTTTAACCTGTCACAATACATATCTGCCATTGGTACATCTCAGGTAGCTTAGTGGTAGGTGATTGTGTACATGGTTGCATGTTCTACTCCTGGCAGTGGTCATTTGACCTCTCAGAGCAGGCACTATTGGTACATGGGTAAATATCACACATTTCAGAGGTTTCTGGGCAGCTTTGCCCGTGATCTGCATGATATTCAGCAAAGGTTAGACCGTTTTGCGCATATCCGTGTAGTCATGTTTAAATGACGCTTACCGGCACTTGCCTCTTTACACTGATGGTGCAGTGTTTGGGAATACACGAGTGTGTGTGAGGTGCCTTCACACTTTATACTATTGTGCTTTGGAAGCTGATGATGTCATAGGGTGTGTATGTACAAGCAGAGCTGCAGGGTATCTTACTTATGTGTTTTACCGCAGGTACTGCTATTGTGGTGCCTTTGGTGTTGAATTACATTTAGCTGCCATGGATCACCTCTTGCCCTTGCCTTCACTTTTCAAAACGATTCCCCTCCCATTGTCAGGCATGCATCCAGCAGCCTGCTTTCTTGTTTTGTACTTTCCCAACCCAGGATTGTGTTGCGAAATGTGTTCTATAGCCGATCTACTGCAGGTTTGCTTTGCTCTGCTGTGACAGTTCTCTTTACTTTGCAATCTGGCACCTCCCTGTCCTGTTCTGCAGGTTGCTACTAGCAGTCTTGTTAGCTACCGTCAATGGCCCACTGTGAGTTAATAGGTATTAATTACTCAGTTGTACTCCAATTACCCTACTGCGGCATTTCCTTATTGTCTTCCCGTAACCTTCCTGTTTCAGCTGTGGTGCTCACCGCTAGCAGCCGTTTACTGGGTTTTGAGCACGTTGTCATCCACGTACACATGCGCTTTCAGTCACCTTGTGTGCCCTCAGCTAAGCAAAGCTATGGCTACATCCAAACCCCTATCCTGCGGCTTTGCTTAGCAATGGGCAACCTGGATTAGTAATGCTCCAATGTGCTTACAGCTATGGTGGCACACCCCTCTGCTGATGTCATGTATACCTCCAGGCCACTCCTCTGTGTTGTACCCCTGCACCATGTGGTACATCCTTAGGCCAGCGGGACGTTTGCGATTCAGTATTACTTGCCTCATTTGCATGGCATTGACTACTAATTCATAGTTACCGTGTGGAACACTGTCACAGACCCTTAGCAACCCTTGCACCTTGGTTGTGGTGTAGCATGCATACCACTGACTATTATGGCAAAATCATGATTTGTGTTACATTGCAATTTTATGACATCTGTATATATTTTCCTTGTGTTCCCCTTTGCGCACACATGCCCTGCGGTTGTACTTTGCATTAGTGTGGCCATGACATCCAATGTTATTTTTTATGTGTTGTGCATTTTTTTTATGCCATTGGCTGTATATTTAGCCATTGGCATATGTTAACTTTGTAATACGTACGTTTGGTCCTCTTTCATGGCTCCGATGTTCTGTTTGGAAAAATATAAACCGTTTTTTTTTGGCTTACATTTCTGTATGTTTACGCTATGCCTGCACCACTTCATGAATTGCTATGTACCTTCATTTGCAATTCTGCTCTACTGCGCATGGGGTGATTAGCATACATGAGCTGAGAGCTGCACAGATCTGGCGTACGCTGGTAGTGCATGTGGAATTGGATCGTACCCGAATCGCTCAGCGGCCATATTTGGCGTTAGACCACCTATGCTATGCCTGCGCCTGGTGCAAGCTTCATGAATCCCGGGGTAAGAGTCAGAATTCTTACTGCATATTCCAAAGTAGGAATGAAAATAACCCTACCAAGAATGCATGTAAAAAATAAGGCATAAACAACATTTGCAAGGCTTATTTCTATGCACTGCTTCATTGCTGTGTTATTATAGAAATCCAGCAGAGAGTTGAGGTACAGCAACTTCCAATTTATGCTATGGCAATTACTCCAAGCAGAATCCTTCATTATGCGACTTCTTTATGGTGTCAGTAAAGGTCTCAAGTTCCTAAGGCTTTGCGTTACACCACAGCATATGCATGTTTTTGTTTGGAATATGGTGAATGCTTTGGAGCTGCTTTCTTGAAATATTTTAGAATAATTAGAGATCCCCAGGATATAGAAGATGCCCAAATGTTTCTCACTTGAGTCTTACTTGTTAACACTTTAGCAAATGAGAGTCAGTGATAGAGCTATAACTGAATAACTTAGAGGACTGAGGAAGATATGAGTATATCCCTGATAGGAAACTATCATGATTTTTCCATATCTGACAATAATATCATGTTCTTGCAGAATTGCTCATGTATCTATATATTCTTTTTGGTCATTTTTGTAGGGTTTACATGCTAGTGATAGAGATAACTGCAGTGACAAACACTGCATATTCCTATTCCAACGCAGGAATAAAAACACCCTTACCAGGAATGCACATTGTCTTGTTAGGTAACAAATTTGATATCTTAAAGCAGATCCTGATCAACTTCTGCTCTTTAATAGGATCTTTATAAGTATGACTAGATAGTACAATGGGGTGGAGGTGGGGAGTCTAAACATATCCCAAGTTACAGTAACTCAGTCATGTGTGTGTGTGTGTGTGTGTGTGTGTGTGTGTGTGTGTGTGTGTTTATATGTGTGTGTGTGTGTGTGTGTGTGTGTGTGTGTGTGTGTGTGTGTGTGTGTGTGTGTGTGTGTGTGTGTGTGTGTGTGTGTGTGTGTGTGTGTGTGTGTGTGTGTGTGTGTGTGTGTGTGTGTGTGTGTGTGTTTATGTGTGTGTGTGTGTGTGTGTGTGTGTGTGTGTGTGTGTGTGTGTGTGTGTGTGTGCGTGTGTGCGTGTGTCCGTGTGTGTGTGTGTGTTTATAGATAAAGCTGTTAAGGACATACTTCTTCTGATGGTAAGAGAAGTATATTCCATATTTATTGGAAGGAGTTGTGTAATGTATGTGTCACTTTTCGTATCACTAATATTTAGTTTTAATATTAGGTTCCTGAACCTGATGTTTGCTTCTGCAGTGCATAACAAGCCTAGGTTTCAAAGTATAACTGGCTCATTCATTGTATTAAAGATGACCTAGAGGTCAACGCAAAGCAACTCATAAGAAACAAAATATAATGACATTTCCTGAAGCTTTCCTGAATAGCTCAATCTTTCTAATGCCGTGATTTTTCTAGTAAGGAATCAATCATACTTTTCAAGTTCTTTTTGGTGATTTGTTTGAAAGCTGGAAAATGCAGTATCATATTTAATAAAGAGTCAGATTGGTGAGATATAATGTGGTAAAATTAGCTCCTTGGAGTGAAGAAATATTACTTTTAAAATTTGATGGGCTTCAGAAAATGTTTTCTTACTTTGGTAGATGTACACTGACTACACTTTAAGGTAGTGTCTACCATTGTAATCAAGCCTTTAACAACTGTGTCATTTTTATGATTTCATAGGATCATAGGATCATAGGAGGTTACTAAGCTAATAGCCCTGGGGCCCTTACATGCCTGGCTAAGAGTTTATCCCCAAAAAAGAAACGTCAGTCACCACCTGTCACCCCTGTCAGTAAGGGACACAGGTGGAACCCCTGGGACAAATTTGTGGTTTCCCATATACTCATCAAGGTTGTGCTTGAAGACGGTCAGCGATACTCTGTTTGACATGTATGGAAAGTCTATTCCAGAGACAGGGAAGCCCTCAGAGACAAACCTGTCTCGCCATCAGTTTTTTTATGTCACATATTAGATTTAGGCCTTTCGAGTGGGTAATGCGTGAGGAGTTAGACTTACAGATATGGAAGATCTCTAGTAGGGCAGGGTCCAATATTGTCTTGTAGATGAGACACAGATTACCTCTGAGCAATCTGTATGATACCAAGTAGAGTGAAAGTGATTTCAGCCTTGCCACATAGGATAGGTGTTGGAGGCAATGGATTCTCTTTGTGAGGTATTTCTGTGGCCTTTCCCGCTGGTGCTGGTGTTTGGAGAGTTACATACCAAACAGAAATAGGGCATTATACTCAATTATTGGCCTAATGAGGGAGGAGTACAGAAAGGTAATAACCTTCTTTTTTCTGGATGCAATCCCTTTACTTATGAGATGAACCAAGTAAAAGGCTTTTCTGACTACTGCTACTACATGATGGTTGAATGTGAGATTGTTGTCAACCTGAGTACTCAGGTCTCTCACCACAGATTGTGTGCTTATTGGGTTGTCACTGATGTGGTAATCAGTAGGGGCTGTGTTTTTGCCAAATGGTATGATAATACATTTTTTGCATTTAACTTAAGGGCATGACTTTGGCACCAGTCATTTGTTGCTGTAAGACCTTCTTGCGGTATGTCAGCATCATCTGGCGAGTCAATGACAGCATCCAACTTACAGTCATCTGCAAACTTGGTCAGCCACAGGCCTTTTGTTTTTATCTGGACCTCTGAGAAGTAGATGCCAAACAGTAGGGGTCCCAGAACAGATCTCTGGGGAACACCACTAGTTAAAGGTCTTCTGTCAGAGGTGGCGGCACCTCTTTTGACCTTGTGGGTCTCATCAGTGAGCCAGCTGGCCACCCACCTGATAAGATAGGGATTTACGCGATGTTGTGCTGCTTTTCATTGATGCCCGAGTGGGGGATTGTATCAAAGGCCTTTGCCAAGTCAAGGTAGGCTGCATATACTGAATTTTCCCTCATCCAGGACCTTGGTGACAGTCTCAAAGAAGTCAGCCAGGTTCAACAGGCAAGATCTGCCCTTGACGAATCTGAACTGGTGGGGTCAAGGGCTTGAAGACTGTCTATGTCCTTGTTTATGAGATCTATAATAATATGCTTCATGGCTTTACAGATCAGACTTGTCAAACTAATGGGGCAATAGTTTCCAGGGTCAGTAGTGGCACCACCTTTGTGAAAGAGGATGACAATGGCAGTTCTCCACTCTGCTGGAATGAAGTCTGTACTTAGGCTGTGGTTGAATAGGGTGCTTGATGGTGAAATTAGTTCTTACTGGAGACGGTGCAGAATACAGCCTGGGATACTCTCAGGTCCCATAAAAGCTGTGTTCTTTGCCTTGGATAGGGCCTTTAACAGTTGATCTATGAAGATGTGAGGTGTGAGATAAGTACTGGGGATGTTGAATGGGCCTTTGGGGAGAATAGGGTGTGAAGTTTATGTTGAACCTATCTTCTAGCAGGTTGGGTAAGTTAACAGGATCAGTGTAAGTGGTACCATTAAGTATTAATTTGGAACAAACTTGGGTTTAGCCATGGAGGTTTCTGTCATAACGGAAGAAGGCTTTGTGGTTTCCCTTTGTTTCAGAGGCTAGTTTAAATTCATAATTGGCTTTAGAGGTTTTCACTAGTGATCTAATTTGCTTGTTCAGGCTAAGGAGAGAGTTTTTCCAATTTGGAATTTGTTCCTTTTTGCCCTTGGGCAACAGTTTTTTTCCTTTTGTTGTAAAGCCTGCTGATTGAGGATGTCCACCAGGCAGGTTTGTGTTTTTGTGAGGAGCAGGTTGTAGTTCTGTTGGGTATGGCTGAGCCCATGCAGTTGTACAGGTACTTGTATACTGCATTGGTGTACTGTTCAGCATAGTTGTCTGCATCCTCTGAGGGGGGCGGTGATGTGAAGCTACTGACATTCTCCCTCAGGAGGTTGTAGTCAGCTTTTGAGAAGTTTTTATTTAGCCTGGTTATGGTGGGGTGGGGGTGGGGGATAGAAACTTCAAATGAGACAGGCTGATGATCTGATCTCACCAGGGAAGAACATACTATGGGAGTGATGCAGCAGTCACCCATGTTAGTGAGAACCAAGTCCAGAATGTTATCTCCCCTTGTGGGGGAGGAGACAAGTAGTTCTAGTGCATTAGAACTGATGAAGTCAAAGAATCATTGGGTGAGTGCATTAGTGCAGAAATAGTTCAACCAGTTTATGGTGGAGTAGTTGAATTCACCAAGGATCAGAGTGTTACGGGGTACCTTGATAGAGTCAAGAAAGTCCAGGTAGGAGGAGTGGGTGTCCTGAGTCATGGACAGTGGTCTATAGCTGGCAATAACTTGGATGAGTGTCTTGCCATTGTCAGTTGCACCTGGAGTAATTCCAGTGCGTCATGCTGGCAAACCAGTCTGGAGGTGTGCCTGTCCTTAATGAAGATAGAAACTCCAGCACCCTTAGTTTTCCCAAAGTCATTTTAGGGTCAGAATGTGTGGAATGAGGTATAGCCTGTTAATGCAAGGGTGCTCTCTGCAGCCCTGAATCAATTTTCCATGACTGCACAGACATTGGCATCTTCCAGTGTGAGGAGAGCCTCCAGTGAATGCATTTTCAGGTTAAGGAACCTAGCATTAAGCAGCATAACCTTCAATTTGCTTTTTGACAGATCTTTTATGTTGGAAGATTTGTCTTTAGGACATAGCCTAAAAAGGGTAAACTGGGGGAGGCATGAGCTTTGGCCAGGATCTGGAATCCGGGTTTATATTAGAACATCGACGTTTAAAAACTGCTAATGTTCTAATATCGAACCCTATTATGCGAAAGCTGAAAACACTGAACATACAGAACAGCGAATTTTTTTCTAGGGAAAAAATGTGCTGTTCCAAAACACATACATACAACACAAGCACACCAAGCAAACAGCAATCAACACACATACACCTAAAATCTTACACCTAACCCTACACTAAACTATACACACAACACTAACTATCCACTTACCTTAACCCAAACCGTAACCCTAAGGTCCATCACTATTGCACACTTACCTGACCCATGCCCTAACCCTAACTCACCTACCCCACCCTAACCCTCACATCCACACAATCACACACTTACCTGACCCGCGCCCTAACCCTAACTCACCTAACCCGCCCTAACTCTCACGTCCACACAATCTCATGCATACCTAACCCTAACCCTAACCCTAACTACCCTAACCCACACTCAGTCACACACTTACCTGAACCAGACCTGTGACTTTCCACCACAGTGCTGAAAATACTGAAACAACAGAAACGGACAACCAAATTATTTCCCTAGGAAAAAATTTGGTTTTCTGTTGCTTCGATATTTTCAGCTTCCACATAATAGGGTACAATATTAGAACATTTGAAGTTTTGAAACTTCGATGTTCTAATAAAGACCCCTGGAATCCCAGGGGTGACAGGTAGATCGAGGCCTGTCAACCATGTCATCCCAGGCAGACAGATATTTGATCCCCTTGGAACTATACCAGAAACTAAACCAATTGTAGAAGCCAATTATTTTTTGTTGGTATTGTGGTATCATTCTTGGTGAAGGTAGGATACTGCTTAGGGCTAGGGTCATACCTGCCTGGGAAACATACTGTGAGAGCTCAATCATGTCACCTTTCATATAGTCCAGGGAGGTACATCTCAAATCATTCACACCAACATGGACAATGACAGAGTTATATTTGTACCTGTTCTTGAGAGACTTAAGTGCTTGTGTAATGTGGTGGATTCTGGCACCTGACAGACAACTGACCGCAACCTCCTCCTTGTTGAGCCTATTGAGGGGACATCAATGTGTCTCACAATTGAGTTGCCAATGACTAATATGTTTGGTTTATTGCTATGCCTTATGGACTGCATTGGTTTATAGTTATGCCTTAGATGCCTTAGGCTGTGTTTGTGAGACACTGGTGTGTTGTCTGCTGTGTGTGATGTGTTTGGTGTTGTATGTAGAATGTTTGTTAGTGTGTTTTGGAGGTCTCTGCTGTTTAGGTAAGTTTTTATTGAGGACCTCTGCATAGGTGGGTGTATGTTGTATTTGGCTATGTGATGTGAGTGTTGTGTTTCTTTTTGCAATCTCCTCTTTGTTAGGGGTACTGACTGTAGCGCGAGAGAGCATGCATTTCTTCCATTTATTTTGTAGCCATCATTAAAACTTTGTTAAGCTTCATGATACTACATTTACTTACATTAGAGGTAGGGTCACTTTTCGGACAGATGATCCACTGTGGCAACCCCTAACCGGGAAAAGCCGAAAGAAGAAGAAGAGGTAGGGGCACTTTTACTATACCAAGTGTGTATGTTTTCTACACTATTTTCAAGAGCTTTGGCATCTTTTACTAAAGCAATTATTTTATCCAAATGTGCAGTCATCAACATATTTAGCTATCCATAACTGAATTTTCACTTCAGTATCTGAGTGAACTGGGCATAAAAATGGTCCCAGCACAAAGTACTGTAAGACATCTGTGGTGGTTTCTACTGAGATTGACAAGTAACCCCCTCTTATATATTACTGCATGAGTGCTAACTGATATGGAACTTCTAACAATGCATGGACATCCACAGTACCTAGTCAAAGTGAACAACTTTGTTACAGAACACCCAGTGAGCATTGTTCAATGGGACCAGTATGCATGTGTCTATCCAAAGAACAGCCTTCCTTTTATGCTTCATTTTTACATGGTGACGGTAAGTCATGTGATGGTGATTGTGGTTAAACATATGGTTACATTCATAAAAATTCCCTTGGGAAATAAAATAGGTTGTTATACTAAACAAATCCTCTAATATTAATTTCAGTAATCTGTGAGGGGTTCTGGTAACTCTCCCACATATGGACCTCTGCTCTGGCTCTTGTTAGGATGTCTACCAGAGCTGGAGTCTATGCTGGTGAGGGCGGTCTCAGATTGAGCTCTCTCAGTTGACCTTAACAGACCATTAGAGTACAAGACACCTTATGATCCTGTAGCCACCAAATATTGTGGACTTTCTTTGACATCTTCTTTGTCATTATTCCTTTACCATATCAGGAGGTATGGGATCTTGGAAATTCAAAATAGATGTCAAGCATAGATGCTTCCTGTTGCACCTCAGTAATTGTCCTTCCCAGGTCAGTACTAGAGAGGACTTCAGACACTCAGAAGCTAGGAACTTCACAGCATTAGTCTGCCTTTGTGCATGGTCTAGGGCATTTGTCACCCATACTATATCAACTGAATAAACGTCTTTAGATTAATAAAATATTCTGCCATGTTAGGCACTAAGCTTGCTGTGCGTTTTTACTTCTGGATTGAAGTGGTATTATTAAGGCTAATGAGATTGGTAATCTCATGTGTAGCTATTGACTTATTAGCATTTAGTCTTGAGGCAGCACCACTATTTGCAATAGTGTATTTTGTAGCTCTGAGAACACTCATTACCATTACTGGTTTACTGGGGAAGAACAATTTTCATTATGTCATTGACTGTTTATAATGTTTCTTCCACCTGGCCATCAGACTGCAGATACTTGGGGCTTGATGTACTGTGTGTGAACTTCCAAGCAGTGAAAAAAGCTGGCAAATTCTTATGTTTTTAAATTACAGTCCACTGCCAGCATCAAGACTTCTGGTTTTCTGTAGAGTGCAAGTATTATGTGGATAATAGCTTTGGATGATGTCTCAATTAATTTAATCAACTCTGGATAATCAGAAAAACAGTTCACAATGAGTAAATACCTAAACTTCTGAAGTTGAAATAAATTAATTTACATCTTACATTAGAGTCTTTCCAGGACTTCATGTACCATTTTTTTCTCTTTAGGCTGCCTCATCTTTACTGATTGCTTTTGTGCTACAACATAACTAGCTGGTCAGTTCCAAAGAAAAAAAACAGGTCAAAATAACTCATCATGGGCCTACACTTTGAAATGGATATTCCCCATTTGAACTTCACAAATTAATTGCAACATTCTTAATGGTATAAGTAGAATCAGCCTGTTTGATTTAAAAAGAATATCTTCAGTGAATCTTGTTTTATTCTAATAATTAAAATAAAACTGAATTAATTGTGGTATGCTCTTTTCTTCCTTAGGTCAGCCCTTTGCACTGTTACCTGCTGCTTTTGTCTGGTAGTATTTAGTAGATCATGTGAATCATAACTATCTTTCCTTTATCAAAGGGAATTATTCTAATAAAGCAGCACCTCTAACTCATGCTCCAGCAATTCTTCATTATTCTTCTTAAAGTAGTCCTTGTTGAGACCATTTACTAGATGCATGATTTTTGAGCACTTTTTTGCTCATGTGCATCATCCAACAGCCTTCCTACCCAGTGCCCCACATCCATGTCAGGTGTCTCAGCTTTTCCATGAGCCCTGGACTAACTCCAAAATAGCTTGGGCCGATCACAGGACCTAAGGGCATTCTAGGAGTCTCAGCAAGCAGCATCAGCTGGGGGGTTTACTTTTAGGTCTTCCCTGTTATTCCCTATTTCAACCTTTATGGTTGCATCAAAGGGATATTGCTATAATGGTGGTCGTGCATCATATTTCTCCACGTCTGTGGCAGCTTCACTAGGCCCCCTACCCTTCTCCTTCTTGGACAATGCCCCTCAATGTGACATCACCAGACTACACCAGAGATGACTGCAAGGAGTGCCTAAGTAACTGTCCACTTCCAAGGTAGGGCATGCTTATCCCCCACTTGCTGCTCTGTCAGTCATCCATGCCACTAATTTAACCTGGGTTGGCTTGGCCATAGTCTGGCTTTTATCACCTATGCCCACAAAGTTGCTGCCAAGTGGAAGTCTTTGCCCAAGGTAACTATTTTGTTACAGGACCTAAACTGGGCCACTTGAGGGCCACCCCAGGAAGCAAGGTCTACAATCCCATTCCCCCAGCCCCCATGGGAGTGGAGATAGGACAAGCCATGTCATCTTGCACCAGGGCAGGAAGGTTGGCCTCCCATCCTTCACCAGGCACTATGGGGATGCCACTCTGTGAATAGTACCACCCAGGAAACAAGAGGCCACATGCCAGGAGGCTTGAAGTGATGCACATTCATTGGCACCTGGCACCATGGGGGTGAGAGACTGAGGTGTGCCGCAAAAAGTGCAAAGATGGAGGGACCCAGTGCCATTTCCCCTGTGACTTTTAAAGCCCTACGTGCAAGGCAAAGTGGAGAACTGGTGTCATGGAAGTCTGAATGAGGGACTGTCTGAGGCTTCATGGCCCAGCAGAGTTCCATGAGGCTGGGAAGATCCCCTGAGAGGCTCCTAGAGCATGCATGACACTGCATGATTAGACAGCAGTAGGAGATATGTAACCCTGGAAAAGAGCTCTCTCTCCTGGGTAGAAGTGGAACCCCAGAGGGGGTTAGTCCCAATGGAAGTCTGGAAGGGAGAGAGAGAGAGGTTGAAAATGACTGGTACAGGACAGCTTTCACCTGGGTGAGGGGGTACAGACCATTCCCCCTCTGGGATGAAAGTCTGGAAGGGGAGAGAGGCAGATAATGGCAGGGCTGAGTGAGCTCTTGCCTGGGGGAGGGGAGTCAGGTAGACCTCCCCACAATGGAAGTCCTTAAGGAAATGCTAGGGCAGACAGCAGCAGGGCCTGGAGAGCTCCTGCCTGGTTGAGCGGGGTCAGGCACAGCCCCCCCATGATGAAAGTCCTTAAGGGAGCAACTGGCAGACAATGGTGGGGCCTGGAGAGCTCCTGCTTGGGTGACTGAGGTCAGACAGAGCTCCTCATGATGGAAGTCCTTGAGGAAGTGCTAGGGTGGACAGCAGAGGGGCCTGGGGAGCTCCTGCTGGGATGAAGGCATCCAACTTCACCCCACAACTGACAGCATCCTTGAAATATCTCAATGTCCCCAGAGCTGCTCTGGATGGGAAAGCAGGGGGACTCTGAAGCCTTCATGAGAGAGGATCTGCTCCTCAGTGGCCAAGGGGAGTTCCAGAGGAGCGGATGGGATTGGAGGAAAGCTCCTCTGAGAGGGTCCAAGGGCATAAATGATCCAGCACAATTTGTCAGCCTGCAGGAGGCATGCAGGTGGCGGAGTCCCCTGACATGGGGGGTCCACAGCTGGGGAAGGTCTCTTGGCCAGGTCGAAGGGGAGTATTGTAGGGTTTGGCCTTGACAGAAGTCAGTACAGGAGCTCCAGGTAGGTGAGGGTAGGGCCTGGAGAGCTCCTGCCTGAGTTAGTGGGGTGAAGTAGAACCCCCCACAATGGAATTCCTTGAGGAATTCCTGACTGATGGTGACAGGGCCTGGAAGGCTCCTGCCAGGATGCAGGCAACTGACCTTACCCCATACTCAATGGCATCCACAAAAAAAATCACAAAGTCCCCAGAGCTGCTTAGGATGAGAAAGCAGGGGGACTGGCCACCCTGGAAGCTAAGTCACCATTCAGACTGAGCTGTCTAAACTGGGACATTTCTGTGTCCCAAAGACACTGTCTGGGATTCCGGGACAGAGACTTCCAAACTGGGACCGTCCTGGAAAAACTGGGACTGTTGGTCACCTTGTCTTTGCCAGAATTATACATCTGTGGAATGCCAAAATGTTGTAAACTTAGCATCATCCAATAGCTTAATGAAGGATCTTATGAAAATGTTTTGTAGGGGGTTGTGGTCCGATTCCATAGTTACAGATTTCACATTATTAATATTCATAAATTGTTGACATCCATAAACAAGGCCAACAATTAACATTGCAATATTGCAGTCTATCCAGCAACATGCAGTTAGCACTGGGTATTCACTGAGGCCAGGTTTGGCATTATAACTAACCTCTTGCTATCAGTTTACACAACCATGGTGGGGAATAAGAAAGTTATAATGCTGAAGCTATTCAGGGAAGAAAAAGTAAAGATGAGATCCCAGACAAAGATATGGATATTTCTGCATACTAGGAAGATCTAATTTTGTGTCTATATGTGGATGTTGAGATTTCCAGTCAGAATAATGATTTCATGCCATGGACAGAACTGTAGTATTCAGGTGATTATGTTGTTCTGTTCATGGTGGCTCAGTGTCTTAATGTACCCTATAGATAAAATAAATGAAAATGACTAGTACAACTGAACAGTTATTTAGTTTTCTCTGCCATCCAAACTCCATTCCCCTTCCACCCCATGTCATTTTCTTACTTTTTTCTATCCATTGACATGTCCACATGAAGTAACCCACACTTCCCAACATCCCACTGCCTCATGTCCATTGCTGCATCTATCTGACATTTCCTTATCCCCCTCAGACTTTCTCCATATGACTGGAGCCTGCATAGTCTGGTCATCCTACCAGCTGACAGTTTTTTTTTTCTTTTTTATGCCTTATCTCATCTTTCCTCCGCTCCCTGCAGTTTCTTGGGTGTTGTTCTGAGGGCAGGCATGCAAAGGAGATGTACTGTCATACTGCTCCATATCTACATAAGCTTAGTTAATGTCAAGCCTAATCCCTCCTTGGACCATGTCCCCCCTCATGTACCCAGCCTCCATCAGGGACTGTTGTATGGGGAACATCCTTGGGATGACCCTTCCTCCTAGGATGGAAACAGCCATCTTTCCCTGCCACTCACTCAGTAGCCCAAACTGCTAATTGAACCTAGGTCAGTTTGGCTATAGTCAGGGCTTTATCCTTGTTTACCACTGGAACAGCAATTAATCATTAATAAAGTTATTTTTATGAGTTTAACCACATTTCTTGACCATTTAGTTGTTATTTTATTTATATGTCTATGTCTAGCTCTATCTACCCATCTTATTATTCCACCTACCTTGTTTCGCTGTGTTTTATTGCTTAACTTGAGCTACATTTCAATTATCATTTCTGCTCTTAATTTTTCATATATTCCCTTATGCCACATAGTGACAAGGCTTTTGAAAGGTCTCATATTGCTTCAGCTCTACCAAAAAGTAGGCTCTTTCTTCATTAATATTGTTCCCATGGTTTTATGTAGACTAAGTGGACAGAGTGATGAATCTAAAATTGTCTGATTCTGATATGACCCCTGCATTTTTGTGAATTGGTAACACTCGATACAACTGGTTAATTAAAATATCCTGCTCTGTTAGCATGATGTTGGCTACTACCATCCATAGTTTGATTTTTTTAATATTTGTTCCACGTTACTTTGATTAATGTAGTAGGCTAATATTGCACATTGATTCGTTTACCAGTTAATGTCTGGGTAGTTAAAATCCTTCTTCAGGACTGCATTTGCTCTGATTTTTACATCCTGGAGTTTGCTTCACAAATATACTTGCTCTGTAGCATCCATATACAGTACAAAGAACATTCCATTAATATTGTACTGAATGCCTCTAATATCTGAGTAATTTCTAGTACAGAGCTGATTGCTTGGCTTCTGGCTTTTGGATGTTTGTTTTGTAAGTATGAGACACTACCATGTGTCTCACTTCATCTTCACAAATGTCAGTGAGTGACACTCTAACCATCTCAGCTGTATGGTACTAGATTTAATCCCGACAGTAAAAGTACAGTACCTACAACTTCCAGTGATATGAAAAATGAAGTTTGAATGTCAGTTAAATATTGTAAATGCTGAAACTCACTGTAATACCCTTAAAGTGCACTGTAATACCCTTAAAGTGGACTTCCCCGGTAATCAAATTGCAAATAAATAAATAAATAAATAAAGCATTTTTGTATGGGGGCTTCACCTCCTGCACCTCCCCACAATGTGGAGAGCTGTGTATCCACATCTCTGCTACTAATATATATGCCATGTTCGATTGGTGTATGTCAGAATACAGGGAATACTCTAAAGTACCACACTTTCAAATTTAATATACACCCCTTATTTCACACATTTATTCTCACTTTTCCAGGTATAATAATTACTGTCCTTAATCATTCAGTAAGAACCCTTTTATCATACCTGCATGTCTAGTGGTGTAACAGGTAGCATACTTGGCCTTGGTGCTAGTAGAACAGCAGCCTGTGAGTTCGATTCCCACTCCAGCTGATGAATTGTTGACACTGCAGAGCAGCATAATGGGGTTGCAGTACTCCTGGCTGTGTTATCCTTTGGATGAGATCTTAAACTGCAGTCTCATCTGCTTCAGTTTATGGTATCTGAAAAGGATGTAAAAAATACGATATCAAAAAGAGAAGGGAAATGTTCCTGATGCCGTGACCACATTTCCCCTATTAGTATAAATGCCACTTCAGGTGTTTCCTAAAAAGAGGCCACTAGCCTAGTGGGGTTAACCCAGACAGCAAAGGATAAATAATTAAATAAGTAATGACTAGAAGAAATTGTATGTCTGCAGTACTTCTGGGTTTCTTGCACAAAGTATGTGGAGGTATTAGGGGTACATAGATCTCATGCAGTGCCTGCTTCAGCCTTCTGCCCAGCATGAATTATCTATGACCTTTTGAGACCAAAGCTTGTCTAACAACACCTTTTGGAATTACTAGTATGACTGTCACCTTGCTGCTGGGTGACGTACTCGTTGTAAAAAGCTCCTCAGAAATCATCATATTTGCCTAATGCATAGTGTAGATGTAAATTACAACATTTTGCCTTTATCTGTTAGAGGTACACATGAGAATTCTGGAACGTACTACCTATTTTTATTTTCCACCTTTAAATATCATGGCCTCATTCCTTCATTTTACAGACGCATATGGAAAAGGGACAGCATTCAGTGGCAGCTTGTGCAATTCTTCATTTAAATATGGAGTCCACAAACATCTTGTGGAGATTCATCCATCTTGTTTATTGTCACAGTTTAGGCACAGAGTGCTGTTCTTTTGTTTAGTTTGTAATCCCTGTTTTTGATTAAAGTTTGATACATCCAAGTCTGCATTATCTCACACTATGAACAAACGTCCTGTTTCTGTGCAAAGCTGGCAAAACTACCATGGAAAACTGACAGATCTCTGCGTTTCAGTGTTTGCTAATTTAGTTTTAGAATGTATTTGCCAACTTAGATTTTGCTTGTGAATGTTGTGTTCTGGGCTTGAAGAGAATGGAATGAATAATGATTGTATCATTATTCTGATACACGTTAAACAGTGTACATGATTTGAAGGTAATGTTAGAAAATAGTCAAACAAAACTCTTAATGTTCATTGTGTTTTGAGTGTGGCTGTTGCACTGCTTTTAGAAGTCCTCACGATCAGACCATGGGCCGGATTTACGAAAGCTTGCACGGAGTGCAAGAAGAGTGTAGGAGCTCACGGAGGCAATATGTCTGCCGTGCGATCAAGGTACAGCCAGCAGGGGTGTGCACGAGAGCTGCTAAAGCTACTCTTGCACAGACAGCATCATGGTATGCAAATTACCTCATTCGCTGCTAAAAGCTATGCAAATGAGGTAAATTTGCAATCCAGGAAACACTAACCTGTCTGTGGAAGATTAGTGTTATCTGCAAAAATGTACTCCATTGATAACGGAGTACCGTTCTGCAAATAGCTAAACGGAGCTATAACAGCTCCAAATAAAGGATTCATACAGTTGAGGAAGCATGCCAATTTCCAAATATAAGGCCATTGGCATTTATAAATGTTTAAAATTATTAAAATCTAACTTTTTTTTCCTGATCTCTGATGTTTAAGCGTAGGGCAGCACCGCGTAAATGTGTGGCGCTTTAAAAAACAAGAAAATAATTTAAAAATAGTCAACAATAGCCATTTTCACTAAAAAGCTTATCCTGCCATGCAGGTGAATGGCAGGCTGAAGACAACATGGCCACTGAGTGCTGTTTGCTAAGGGGGGGGAGCTCAGTGTGAGAGATGTAACCATGCATTAATAAGCAATCCTATGCAAATGAGGATAAGGATAGTGAATCTCAATTTTCCCCAGCATGTGCGCCATGTCCCAAGAGTGTAAGTGTAGGAGTAGGTGAGTAGTAGAGTAGAATATAGGTAACATCATGAGGGTGTGTGTCAGAAAGGCTGTAAGTTAATTGGAGCACAGTGTCTTGTGTTTGCCCTGAGTTGCTCAGGATTGCAAGAGGCATGTCTACAGCTGTCCTTTTTGAAAACCAGAAACCAAAGGTGCACACCGTGGAAATATCTGAAATTCCTTGCAAAGGTGCACACAGTGTGTGCACGCCTGTGCGCATGTTTGCTCGGCGCTGCCCCGAGTGGAAACAGAAAGGGAAAAGGAAGGAAAAGAAGTAGTAGGATGTTAACCTAGGAGAACCAGCAGAGCTGCCAGGTGAAATATATCAGAATCAGCCAATTCCACAGGCAGCAGACTAGCCCAGCCCAGCCTAGCATGTTAAACTCTGCAAACAGCATTCTTCCCTGTTTTTTCCCAAGAACTCTGCAACACTGCAGTATACAAAGAGTGAAAACTTAAAAAGCTTAAGTCAGACAAAATGTTAAGGGCTGCTCTTGCTATCATAAACCAACATTTTATTTTATTTTATTTATTTTATTTTACATTTGTTTACCAGGCTAGTCCATCTGGATACATTTCCATTTTCAGCAGAGGCCCGGGGAGAAAAGCTCCACATTGAAGTTAATACAAACAAGTCATTTACATAAAAAAAGTAAGTAGTTAGTAAAATACAAACAGAAATAAGGTTCAATGTAGATTATACCAGTTGAAAATATATACTGGGAAGGACACTTACTCTAATTTTATTTACATTACAAGACATACATAAAGAGTATACAGAGTAAAGGCTGTGGCCGAGGCGCTAGAGAAGTTGAACTGAAAAGTTGAACTGTTCATTAAATTTTATGAAAGTAGAGCTGTTACTCACTGGTGTTCTTTGGTTGTTGCTATAATAAATAGAATATGTTTGAGGGATACATTACTAACTCACAGACTTCCCTTGCTTTGGAACAGGCTCCCAACCTACATTAAGCTGAGTCCCTCACTGACACTCTTCCAGAGGAGCCTTGATGAGCATATGTGAAACTGAACTGTCACACCATGGATCACTTCATCAGCTCTACTACACAGAGGCCTAGGGAACTAACCCCATATGTGGTGATAGCTGCACACTCTGGCCATACTAATAGATGCCTTCAGGCAGATAGTCTATTACCCACCTATGTACCTATATATATGTAGGGGGAACACAGTATAATAAGCCAAAAATGGATGGGCAGAGATGTGTGTAAGAGGGTGACCATGACAGGGAGCCATCCAGGACTGTCCCACCCAGCACACATCCCAGTGGCACAAAAGACATGAGGTGCACATCTCACTCACTGTACATAACAGCCACCAGTATCTGTAAGCATTGCAGTGTATGTGGTTCATGTGCTTACTGTACAACATGACTGTACAATGAAGTACACATCTACTATCTGTAGACATGTACCTGTCACATAGGTTCATAGGTATGTAGTAGACTATCTTCACAAAGGCATATATTAGCCTAGGCAAGTTGTGCAGCTTACACCACCCCATTGGGTAGTCTCCTTGGCCCTAGTTCTAATAGTTAGTACCCTAAACCCCTTTCTAGTGGTGCTGCTGATGTGATGCCTGGTGTGAATTGTCTGTTTCCCATCCACTCATCAAGGTTCCTATTGAAGAGTGTCAGGGAGGGGCTCTGTCTGATGTACATTGGGACTCTGTTCCACAGTAAGGCAAGTGTCTGGGATGGTACTCTATCCCACCAGCATGTTGTATTCATTGTTGTGATGAGGTTCATATCCTTGGAGTGTGTAGTGCGACTCAATTTTGTTATCCGTAGATGGAGTATGTTCAAAAGTTATGTGTTGGACATGGCTCTGTATGTTAGGCAGAGTGTGCCTCTGATTAGACGGTGCACAATGGAGAACAGATTTAGTTTTACCAGTTATGTTGCATAACACAACTGTTTGAGGCCAGTAATCCTCTTGGTGAGGTACCTCTGTGATCTCTACAGCTGCTGGATATGCTTAGTCGAGTACATCCAAAATGGTGCATTGTACTCGATGATGGGTCTGATGACTTAAGAGTAGAGGGCCACCACTACCTCTTTTGATCCTGATGCAAACCCTTTGTTGAGTAGGTGGGCCACATAGGATTCCCTAATCACTTTGACAACATGGTTGTCAAAGGAAAGATGACTATCTGCTTGTGTCCCCAGATCCCTTATTACCGTGTCAGTTTTTAGGGGGTAAAACCTATGTGGTAGTTTGTGGGTACTTTGTTTTCACCAAAGAGGATTACTATGCATTCTTTCACATTGAGCTTGAGGCCATGATTCTGACACCACACATATGTCTCATAGAGTCCCTTCTGGAGAATATTTGTGTCATCCGGGGAATCTATTATGGCAAACACTTTACAGTTCCCAGCAAACTTAGTCAACCACAACCCTCCTGTGTTGGCATGTACTTTTGAGAAGTCTATACCAAACAGGAGGGTCCCCAGGACTGAACCGTGGGGGACACCAGTTCTTACCAGTGTAGAGTCTGACATGTAGCCAGCAACTCTTAATTTGTGGGATCTATCTGTGAGCCAGTTTGCAATCCATCTTGTGATATACAGATTCATGCCCAGGTTGGTGAGTTCATCTATGATACCTGACTGGGGATTGGTGACAAAGGCCTTAGCGAAGTATAGGTAGGTTGTGTGGAGCTCATTTCAATCATCTGTAGCCTCGGTAACTGTCTCAAAGAAATCCACCCAGTTCTGGAGGTGTGATCTGCATTTGATGAAGCCAAACTGGGTGTGCTCAACTGTGTGAAGGTTCCCAATGTCTTTATTGTTGACTTCCATTAAGATTGGCTCCATTGCCTTGCAGATCAGACTTGTCAGGCTCATAGAGCGTGAATGCAAAGGGTCTTTTGTGGCCCCACCCCTGTGGAGTGGGAAGAATGTTGCTGTGCAACATTCTATGGGTACATATTCTGTAGAGAGGATGTAGAGAGAGGTGTAGGTATCCTTGATGAATATGGATACATCCCCACCCTATGTTCTATGATCCAAGTTCTGATGCTGGAAGGTATGAAATAAGTAGTATCCTGGTAGTTCTGGTGTGCTCTCTGGAGCCTTGAACTAGGTTTCTATTACTGCACAGATATCAACATTCTCCATACTGGGAAGTGCCTCGAGTGTATGCATCTGGAGGCTGAGACTTCTGGCAATGAGTAACATTTAGCTCACTTTGTGGTTATTTGTCTTTTTTATGGGGTTTGGTTTGTCCTGAGTGACCGGTGTTCCACACCTGAAGTCAATGCCTCATTGGTCCCATCTGACCATAAGCTAATTACCCTACATATCCACTTTCTGGCCCCACCCCCCATTAAGGAAATCATGTTAAAATATTTCTCCAAAGCCAACTTCTTGCTTCTTAAGACAGAAGTGGTGAACTTCAGGACACCCATGCAGATGGACAATACAGTTACGACTACTGAATCCTTCACAATTGCACTTTATAAGCACTTACGTGAGTGCATGCATCATGCTTTCGCAAACAGAAACAAGAAGCTATCCTCCAAGAAAAGGACGCCAATCTGGTGGTCCCCTGCCATAAGCAAACTGTACAACAGAAGGAAGAAACTGTTGCAAAAGAGGGTAAAATCCCATGAGTGGAGGAGCTCCTGGTCAGCCTCAGTAAGAAGCTGCGATCCCTGATAAAATCCTTCAAAGCTAGTTACAAAAACAAAATCGCCACTGATTCTAAAGGCAACCACAAAGCATTCTATAGCTATGTCAAGAATCTCAATAGCAACACTCAGATCTGCTCTGAGTTACAGCACAATGGCACTAAATATACAGACCCAACTGATATTGCCAACATCCTGACAGATAGGATCAGTGCTAATTTTACCCCCCTCTCACCAATGAAAGAGCCCATCTCTATAATGGAAGAATGCAAAGTTGCTGTCATCACGGCTGCACAGGTAAAAACCACTCTCCAAAGCCAGGAACACAGCATCCATGGGACCAGATAACATCCCAGGCTACGTTCTACATGAACTACAGAATGAACTGGCACCACACCTACATACCATGTTCAGTCATAGCCTCACCTCAGGCTTTGTGCCAGCTGAATGGTGCACAGTGATGGTTATCCCAGTACACAAGGGGGGAGCCACCACGGACCCTGGGAACTAGTGCCCCATTAGCCTGATGAGCCTGGTCTGCAAGGCCATGGAATGTATCATCATGGAACTTATAAACAAAAAGACATTGGTAATCTCCAAACTCTGAACCACAACCATTTTGGGTTTGTAAAAGGCAGATCATGTCTCCTAAACCTGATAGACTTCTTTGAATCAGTCACCAAAGCCGTAGACAAGGGTAAGGTGGTTCAAACAGCCTATCTAGATCTTGCCAAGGCTTTCAACACCATCACCCACTCTGAAATTATAGATAAACTCACTAAACTTGGTATAAATCCCTATGTCACAAGATGGGTTGCCAACTGGCTCACTGACAGAACCCACATTGTGAAAGTAGCAGACTCCAAGTCCGACTTCAGACCAGTGACAAGTGAGTACGACAGGGTTCAGTCCTGTGTCCTGTCCTGTTTGGTATCTACTTCCCTGAAGTACAGGCTAACACAGAAGGTCTTTGACTAATGAAGTTCCCAGATGACTGCAAACTAGGAGCCATAATTGAAACTACTAAAGACGTGGACATCCTACAAAAGGGCCTCACTGAGACAGATGCCTGGTGTCAAAGCCATGACCTCAAGTTCAATGCCAAAAAGTGCATTGTCATCCCCTTTAGTAAAAACTCTGTACCCATGAACTACAACATAGGCGGTAGTATACTTAACACTGAAAGTGTGATAAGAGACCTTGGGACACAGGTGGACAGTAGACTCTCCTTTGATAATCACATTGCCAAAGTGTTTAGAAATTCCTTCTATGTAGCGCACCTAATCACAAAAGGGTTCACCTCTAGATCAAGAGAGGTCATTGTGCCCCTTTACTCATCACTCATTAGGCCCATAATAGAGTACAATGCCCCATTTGGTATGTACCTTAATCAGCACATGCAACAGCTGGTAAGACCACAGAAGTACCTCACCAAGAGGATCATGGGCCTCAAAGAGATGCCCTATGCAGCTTGACTAAAGAAACTCCAGCTCTACTCAGTTGCTTACTGCCTGCTCAGAGGTGATCTATGCCTGATATATAAGGCCATGTCCAACCTGGAATTAATGGACATGCTTCACCTCAAGAAAACCAAATCTCTTAGAGCCACACACTCCAGTGAATTAAACCTCAGCACAGCAATAAACAGGATGTACTGGAGGGATAGATTCCTGTTCCAGAGACTTCCCTCGTTCTGGAATAGAATCCCAGGTGATATTAGGCAGAGCCCCTCGCTGACTCTCTTCAAGAGGAATCTTGACGAGTGGATGAGAAATTGTAAATTTACCCCTGGGATTACTTCAGTGGCCCTGCTAGACAGAGGCCCAGGAAACTAATTTAAAAGGGAGGCAAAAGCCAACACATTATGGCTAGGCTTATAAGTGTCCTTGGGCAGATAGCCTAGTACCTACCTATGAACCTATGAACCTTTGAGCCTTGCCTAAAAAAGGTAATATGGGGACAGCAAGAGCCTTGACCAGTATTCAGAAGCATAGGGGTGACAGGTGCAATCCATCTGTAGTGAAGCAACAAGGCTTGTCTATCATGTCATCACAGGCAGACAGAGACTGGATCCCCTTTGAATGACACCAGAAGCTCAGCCAATTGTTGAAGTTTATCGTCTTTCTGTTATATTGCAGTATCATGTAGGTGAAGGTAAGATGCTGCACAAGGTCAGGGTCATACCAGCCTGGGCTACATGATATCTCTTGTCATGTTGTCCTGGGAGGTATGTCTCAGATCATTCACACTGACATGTACAAAGAACAAGTCATATATGTACCTGTTCTGGATGTAAGTGCTTGTGTTATGTGGCGGATTATAGCACCTGACAGACAACTGACAATAACCTTCCCCTTGTCCAGCTGAGTGAGTGGAACAGCTGTGTGCCTGACTATGAAGTCACCTATTACTAGTGTGTTGGGTATGTTGTTTTACCTTAGGGCCTGTTGTGAGGCACACTGCTTTGGTGTATTATGTGTTTTCTGGCGTGTGCTTGGAGGTGCATGTTGCTTGCTTGTCTGCTTAGGAGGACACTCTCTCTTTTTCAGATTAATATTTGTATTTTCCGAGTATGGTAATGTGTATTTATGTGTATGTTTTGCTGGTGCTTATATTGTAGGTCTATGTGAGACAGTTGGTGTTGTGTTTGCATGACCCTACTCCTCCTGACTGTGTTGTCCAGTATTGGGTTGACAGAGCTTAGCCACCGGTTTGACCCTGTGTGTGCCAGCATGTGATGCATCAACCCATATATGATATGGTCATGGCCTATGCATACAATACACTCACAATACACCTATTATGATAAGCCTGCTGAGGTTAGCAAATATGAAAAAAACCTTTGGGCAAACTGTCAGCGAGTAATGTCTGTATTGCATATATGATATGGTCATGGCCTATGCATACAATACACTCACAACACACCTATTATGATAAGCCTGCTGAGGTTAGCAAATATGAAAAAAACTTTGGGCAAACTGTCAGCAAGTAATGTCTGTATTGCACTCTGTAACTCCATATTGTTTGCTGAAGTGTAAAGACGTACTTAGTTTGGATTAGGAACACCGCACTTGCCAACTGTGTGTGTATGTTTGTCTCTCCCTGGGGAGAGAGCAACCTTTTTGGAGACTACTCACACCCCCTTAAAAGTGGTATGCTCATCTTTGTCAAGTCTCATGATGTCACCATCCTACAAATATACCCGTGGAAAAAAGAAATCCCAGTAATGTGTGTAGCATGTTGTGTACATTTGTACTGCTGTAATATCCTAATGTAGTTAGGTAGGGGTTTGAATCCTGCACTTGCCAAGGGTGTGTGTCTCCCTGGAGAGAAGCAACCTTTTTGGAGACTACTCACACACCTTAAAAGTGGTATACTCATCTTTGACAAATCTGATGATGTCACCATCCTACAAATATACCTGTGGAAAATTGAAATCCCAGTAATGTGTATAGTGCGTTGTGTAAATGCATACTGCTGTAGTGTCATAATGTAGTTAGGAAGGAGTTTGAATCTCGCACTTGCTGACTGTGTGTGTATACTACAGGTGTGTGACACCATTGGCCAACGTGGAGTGGGTTTTGATTTTTCTAGTGTATGACATATCACAATGACAACTGTATGTGCATTACACACATAAGGTAGCTATGGGGCAAATCCATATACATACATTTGACCTCAATTATTTCATAGGTGGGTACTCTGCCTTTTCCATGAATGCATCTGTTATATTTGCCAGAGCTTGCTGGCACTTTCCAGACCTTAGGTCACTTCTGTATGCTTGTGACAAGCTTAGCCACTGCAGTGATCCCTGGGCTATGTCTTCCGTTTCACATCCACTCATCACAGTTTCTATTGAAGAGTGTGAGTGAAGGTTTATGCTTGAGGTATATTTGAAACCTGTTCCAAAGCAAGCAAAGTCTGGCAAAGATAACTAATCATTATAGGTGTGCAACAACCTCTGTGGATCTGCATGCAAACCCTTTATTGCTTATGTGATCCACAGAGGGATTTCCAAAACCCTTTGGTAATGAGATTATCAAAGGAGAAATTACTTAACAGATGGCTCTGTGTATACATTAGTAGCTGTTCCACATTTTGGGGGCTACTACCTATATGATACTCTGGGGATACTTTGTTTTCTAAAAGTGGATAACAATGCTTTCTTTGACTTATAGCTTTACAGCATGAGTTTGACACCAGGTATCTGTCTGTATGATACCATTTTGGAGGATGTGTGTGTCATCTGGAGAATAACATATAGCCCACAGTATGCATTGTCATCAAACGTGGGCAGACATATCCCTACTGTGTTTGCTTGTACCTAAGAAAGCTATATGCCAAACAGGAGTGGTCCCAGGACTGAGTGCAGGTGAATACCACTTGTTACTGGCATAGAATAGTACATGGAGGCTGCAAATGTTACTGTGTGTCCTACATCTGTGCGTCAGTTGTCAAGCCATCATCTAACAATCGTTTATGGTCAGTCTGTTGAGGTTATGTATAATACCAGTATGTGGGATGGGTATGAATTGCTGGTGAGCTATAGCTTGGCTGTGTTGGCCTCCCCTCCCTCACATATAACCGTGTTGACTGGCTTGAAGTCTACTAGGTGTAGGAGCCATGATCTGGCCTTTAGAAAACCTAAGTGAGTATGGTGAAGTGTTTGCAGGTTCATAATGCCTCTGTTAATGAGTTCCATAATGCTGTGCTCCATAGCCTTCCAGATAACATTTGTCTGGCTTATAGGGTGAGAGTTTCCAGGACCTGTTGTAGTTCTACCCTTAATCAATTTATGTTAACATTTGCACTGGGTGTGACAAGAGTGAACAGGTTTAAGAATAAGTACATTAGGGGGTCAGGCCAGGTTTGAAGGTTAGTAGACCAAGCCAGATAGGCAGGATTAAGTTGGTTTGTACATGTGTTGAGGAGGGATGCAGAGTATATTGTGAGATAGATGCTAAGAATGAAGCCACCAGGTAACAGGAAAAGAGGAATGCCTAAGATGAGGTTTATGGCTGTAGTGAGAGAGAACATGCAGGTGGTGGTGCAAGATGCAGAGGGCAGGAAGAAACAGAAACAGATGATGTACTGTGGTGACCCCTAATGGGAGCATCCGAAAGGAGAAGAAGAAGAAGAAGACGTTGTAGCTCAACCCTTGTGCACTGTGAACACTATTACCGTGTGTCATTCCACAAGTATGTAACCTGTATAGAGGCTGCATCTGGACAGAGCGTTTAGGTGAGTGGTGACTTCATATGTCAGCTTGTGTATGACACAGCCAGGGACACTGTCCAGTACCATTGCCACTGTGGTGTGTACTTTGTTAAAGAGATGTTTTAACTAGAGTGTCTGTGAATCATCAGGTTTTACATTCTTCAGGTCTGGAAATGTGGCCCTTGTGTAATGACAGGGTGGTGAAATCCACATTCAAACTGTCTGACAAGGAACTGGTAATGTCAGTCAGATAAGTGTACTTTGTGACCATTTACATTAACTGTAACCCAATCTGAAATTTCCCCTGTAGATTATGAACAACACTGAAGAAAGCTTTAGTGTTGTATTTGGAATCCTTGCCATTTTGTATTTTGAAGCTTGCCTTGTATGTTTATTAAGGGATTGTATTTTCACAATGATACTGACCAGAGAGGTTATCCCTTCTTGGTATGTAACTCTTTTTTGGTACAACTTCACACCTTCTATTATATATTTAGTTTATGGCAGGGGTCCATGAGACTAATGCACTTTTACTGTATAAGTGAGAATTTCTTGTGTTTGTGATAGCACGGTCCATGCATCCCTATATGTGAACATTGTGCATTAGTAAAGGATTATGCAGCTGGGACAGTGCTAACCTTAGTAATGCAAACCAATGACAGATAGCAACAGCATCACCCACAGCACAGTATCAACCCGTGTCATACACACACATGCGTACTCAAGTTCCAAAATGTGTGTAGTACAATGCATACTGGCCACCAAGAGAAAGTATGGAGTGTTAACACTGGCCAATACAGGTCATGTCACCCTGCCTATGTGTCCAATATGCATGTACATGCAGACAGTGCACCTCCACCATGTTCACAAATGTACACCTGCAAACCTGTGCTGCACACACCTCACACTTACTGTCCACTGTATAACACATGCTGACACAACTACACACATCAGCCAAGTGGCACATGGACAAACAAAACACAATTGGAATAAATACTGGCAGAAACATTACAACATTGCTAATTACATGTTTAATGCATCATGCCTGCTCGGCTACACCTTCAAGGATATCATTACATGTTACTGCTGACAACATGCTACACATTCAACCATTGCTATACTGCATTAAAGTCACCCTGTGCATCAGCACCATGTTAGCCTGTTCCTGCATCAATGTTACAGATGACAGGAGGTGGCACAGGTTTCATTATATGCACAGGGTGTGTTGTTGGTTTGCCAAAGGCCTTCACTGAGCCATACAATTGACATGTGTGTGTGAGTGTGTGTGTGAGGGCCATGAGTACTGTTATGGATCAATGTTGATGTAATGTGTGCGGGTATGCATTTGCCCTAGGTTTCTGGTTTATATGTGTGTGTCTGCATGCACACAGTTCCTCCATGTGGCTGCCATATACGGGGGTTTGTGAGACAGCTACAGACTGTACCTGGCAGGCTTTACAGATCACAGTCTCTGGCCATGGATACGGAACCTGTGCTTGGCAGGGGTGATACAGACAGTATCAGGTACTAATCCAGACTGGGTACTATCCGAAGAGGTTGACATATGTCCACTGGATCCAGGTTCCTGCTGGGAATGGCCAGAGCCATGTGCACGTGGTCTTCTAGGATGGTCTATGGACAGCCCCCCAACATTGCTGGGGCTGGTACTGGCACTACAGGAGCAGCTGTGACTTGCTGGACATCCACGGTGATCTCCAGCTGCTGATGTTGCTGGCATACATCCACGTTGATGTCTCAACCATCCCGCACTGTCCTGACACATAGACATGACATTGTGGAGGACATCCAATGTCTCGCCCCAATGTCTATCAATGACCTCAGTGTAATTACGTATGACACATGCTAGGTCATGGGTACTGTCATTTACAGAGGTGTTATGAGCCCTCTGTGCCCTTACTCCCTGCCTGGTGCACCACTCCATTCGTGTCTGTGCCTCCATGACAGCCTGGAACATGCGTGTGGTAGAAAGACATGTGGCGTGTCTGCCAGGGGCATGATGACCAGCAGTGCTCTGATGAGAACCCCTGGGCATCTGCCTATGTTGTACCATTCCAGACATCTGGCTATGGCTGCTGTGTCCTGATACATGTGCCATAGATACCACATTGTCCTGGCCAGTGCCAACTGTACACTGTCCCTCAGCTAAGGGCAATGGTGATTATGGATGTACAGGCAGTATGACTGTGTGCATGGATGGGGTGGAGACTTGTGTACTGTTAATTGGTGGCCCAACAACAGACCCTGACAAACCTGCCTGTGCCTCAACACACCTATCCTCATGATCACTGTCTGTCTCAGTGACATCAGATTCCCTGCTGTACTGAACCAGCCCCACCTTGGCACCTGTGAGAGGAAAACAGGAATCACACTTTAAGACCTGAACATGATGTCAGGCCACATGTGCACATGCACACATGCACACATGTCCACACACAAAAATACACTCCTCCCTAAAGCAGACACACACAACACCAGCAATCTCAGAACATACACAATAGCAGGTGATGGTGGGGTACAGTATCACAAGCAAAACAGTTATATCACACATGTCAGCATGCAGGACATGTGTTGCTCAACAGCATGCAGTGCAAGAGTAGACAGTCCTTGTTACTAACAGTATGCATGGCTTTGATGCATGTGTTTTGTTATTAGATGATGGGTCTCCCCCTGGAACACAATCCATACATGGGCACAACATTGCTGTGCAGGTATTCAAAACTCTGTAATGTACTGTGCACCATAACTCACAGGTGTACATACCATGGCTGGATGTGTATCTGTATGTCAGATGGGTATCCAATGCTGATTACAGCCTCTGTGTCTTTAGCAAATAATTGTAGACACATTTTAGCACATGCATGATGAGTATTCACACAACATCATCAGTGGTGCATGAATAATTGATGGAATACCATTCGGCCACATTCCTAATGTACAGTACTTATGGTGAGTGTAGATCATATTGTGTGGCTTGCCATTGTCATCCATGACATGGCATGCTAAAGCACAACTGCATATTTAAACACTACACATACCCAATATGTGTCATATGACCTAGCCACTCAACAGCATCAGAAGACATATATGTGTCAGCTGTGCAAATGGTGATTGGTATGCATATTGTTTAGATGTGCATATGTGTGCACACATGCAACATTAAGGTATATAGCAATGAAAGCTATGTGTAGTACTGTGGTTATAATAACTGAATGGAGTATAGTACCATAGGCCATCATCATGAAGCATCACGTGTTCACTCAAGGCTACAAATGTTTCTCAAACCAGCACTACTCATGCTGAACCGGAACTGTACTACCTTGGCTACATTCACCATTTCACAACCAGTTGTTACATGAGTTTGTAAGGAGGCCAATGAGGAGCATTCCCTGACATGGATGTGTAGTGTATTTCAGAGTGTTTAAATGCCCCATGATAGGCCTCTACCCCTCAGGTATATTATGTGTAATGTGTGGATGAGATTTGGGATACTGGAGTGTGTCTTTACAGAGGGTTTGGGAATCTGTTATGTGTAGCATGTTAAAATGCTCTGTGTATGACATAGATGTGTATGTTATGTGCATGTTGAGTATCAACTGTGCCTATCCAATGGTCACTACAGTCTAGCCAGATTTGTTTGAGATGGTCTGGGTATTGCATGTGATTGAGTCAGCTAATCACATTAGTGAGATGTGCATGCTCTTACACCAAACATGCACAGCATGCATTATGGGTAGGTGTGTTACATGTGTACATGGCCTACACCTTAACTATGACATGCACTTTTTATTTACAATAATAAATGTAGAACACACTCACCAGCATCTGTCCGCTACCTTGATGTCACCCCAGAAGGACCTACATAGAGAGGAGACAGTTTGTCAGTGACCACAGCTGTGGCATTGCTACTGTGTGTTTGCAATCTTACAGTACAACAACAGTTTACATTCACAGGGCTACAGATTATGTTCCAAATGATCAGTATTGCACAACAGGCTCCACATTTTTTAACGACACACTCCACATATCACATATGCATGATCTACCAATACAGATAACAGTAGTCTACAGATGTGCCATGTTACCTGCATGCTCCATGTGTGCTTGCTGGGTGGCTCCAACCTCCATCATGGTGTATATCTGGTACTGTTGTTGTTGGGCAGGTGCCACCAGGCTCAGTAGCAGCTCCTCCACTCTGGTGAGGGGGGATGGATATTAACACCATCTCCTGTTGGAAGCTGTTGTCTCCACACATCAGCAGCACGCTGAGAGACATGTCACTGCAGTGTTGGCGTACCTGCTCATATGTTCGGTTATGCAGGCCTACCTCATTTACCCTGCGGACAACATCTTGCCACATTGCAGTACACTCCTGCTGGTCGTGGCTGGTTTTTGAGAACATGAGACTGTAGTGCTGAATCATGCTGGCAATAATTATATCATCTTCAGCACTACTGTAACTGGGGTTCCTGCGATGTGCCATGTTCCCTGGAAGACATAAATATGAAAATATGTCTGAGCAAGTCATATGGCAAATTTAACATTATACAGTACAGATATCACTGAACTGCCATATATAGCAACCTATTAGCTAACCGAGAGTGAAACACTTTAACTGCCACTTATCACTGCTCACTCCACAACTGCTTGGAATTGCCTGGCTCACTCTCTATCTAATGAACCATGTTCTGCACAGCAACAAAATAAAATCACTATATAAGACTATACAAGAGTACCTGGCACACTGTATGCAACATGATGCACCACCTAGCCACAGCAGATATACATCAAGCTGATGTGTAAAGAAATATATCATCCATCACAATGAGTTTAAGGTCCAATAAATGTATTACTATTATACCACACAACTTGTTAATAGCAAACCCGTGGCCAAAATATGTGCACAATTGGGAATTTAGGTTGCATACTGCTGTAGTACACTATAAATGTTGCTAGATATGCAGTTATATGTTTTACCACACATATGTCAAAGGACATGTTACAGACATACCCACACACACATCAGACATAATTACAGGACACAAAGGTATGACAACCCAGATAAGCTTTCAGTGTGTACTATACAGTACTGTGTGTCAGTACTTACACAACCTTAATCTTGAGAAATGTAATCTGTGATGAATACAGGGACCACACAAAACAGTGGATGCAAGCAATGTGGACATACACCATACTTTGCTGTACAGGCCCAGAGCTTCAAGTAGTACTACAGTACACACAGGATTTGGATTCAACATCAGTACCAATCAATAATCATAGATGTAGTGCTTTAGCCTCCAATGACACACCCTAGTTAAAACCAAGGGACTTAATCACATTGTATGCAATAGCACTTTTTCTCCCTAGCAACAGAATACACAGCTTTTGCTAGGATCAAAGCAAGGACCCATAATACCATGACATAAACAGTTTCCCACTAAGCTATCCCACAGATACATATCCTTGGTGTATTCAAAAACACAATGACCATCGCAGTCAGTCAACAGTACAGAGAATCTATTGCAACAAGTAGATGTAGGTGTGTATGAGTATATATAACTATATATATATATATATATATATATATATATATATATATATATATATATACATATACACATCCATTGGTGTACATATACATATATATATATATATATATATATATATATATATATATATATATATATATATATATATATATATGTAGGCACATATACATTTCACCTTTCATAGTGAGAAAATCAATTATACAAAGGATGTGAGGTGTACAGTAATGTAATAAAATCGCAGTCTTGGGATAAATGCATTGAAGGTGTTCACAGCCCAGGTAGCTTTAGCAGGCCTCACTGGCTTCAACATTGCAAACTGAACAAACCACCCACAGTGTTTAACAACCACATGTCATATACCAGCACTGCATGCTGTCTTGTTTGTCACACACTAAAACCTACATACAAATATGCGCATACTAACCTTCACCAACATATATATCTCCATCCTTCACAAACAGTTGCAATATGCCCCCTACTCTATGCACATATACAGATGTGAATATATATGACACATATATATTTCTCCATATGTGTGTGGCATACACACACAAGATCCACACTGTTGTAAGTCCCTGGACCTCACAGCTGAACTGTTGAGCCTTGCTGCAACACAAACAGGTGTCACATATGAACAAACACTAACATTAGGGGTGTATATATGGCTACAAATGCTAGATAAGCATACTAGACTGCTACAGCAGTTGCCAATGCTAAGCTACACTTTAATATGACTATCATGCATGTGTTGTTCTGTCACACCCATGTTTATATAATGTCAGCGCTAATCCCCCCCAACAGCCATTGGCCACACTACTGTACAGAACACAGATAACTTGGATCAAATCTTTGACATTTAATGCTGTTACACATTTCGCAGGTATGTCCCACTGCCCACAGGTACACACTGTATTGTCCATAGCAGTAGCTAAGCAGAACATCTATGCATTAATAAGTACTGCTGCCACATATGAGGGGTTCAAATTATGTAGACTATTCTTCAATAACATCTACTACATGCCAGTAAATACATATGTGTCACATACCTTTCCTTTGTATGATTTGGTAATATTTATTTTTCTTTTTCCTTTTCTCTGTATCTCTCTCTCTCTCTCTCTGTCTCTCTCTCTCTCTCTCTCTGTCAGTCTCTGCAATGGAGTGATTGAGTTTGTTGGCAGAGATTGCAGCCTGCTTTTGTAGGTATTTGCACATGAGCATGTGATGGCCCCTGCACCAATTAGTGGCCACCATTTGCTAATTGCATGCAGCCTACTGTGCAGTAATTGCAGTAATCACTGTCATAGCAAGCCAGTACTATAAATTGCTAACTCAGGTAGGCGTGGCCTTTTCAGCTTTCGAAGATGGAGATCACCCTTGTTTGCTGTGGACATCATTGTTTAAGACAGAAGGTTTGTATAGTTCTCATATCAGAAGCCAGGGGTGTAGCCAGAGATTTACATTTTGTACTCAGACCTAATGTTGCTGCTTCCAGTACCCACTTGTCAGTGAAGAAATGTACTCACCCCTCAAAATGCTACCCCAAGATACATGGAAAGATGTGCTTTCTTTTCAACCTTTACAATTAACTGTCATACAAAGCTAGTTATTGAGATGTATTCCTTTGACACAAGAATTGTTTGTGAACTGCTATACTGTGAATATTCATTTACTCAGTTCTAAACAGTTTGTGCTTTTTTAGTGTTGACATTTGCACAAGCTGCTCAGAAAAACTGGACACATTTCAGTAATGTGAGTATGCTTACCTATGTCCTTGGTAGACCCTGCACACACAGGTATATTCTACATTTGGGTAGGGGTGCAGAAGTACATAAAGCGTAAGTATTATTGTGTGGATTTTATCTTGCTGGACTTACAGGGATGCTGTGTACATGTTAGTTTATCAAGGCAAGTAGTCAGTCTGCATAACTCCCAACTGTGGACTTATCCATATGGTAGCCAGGGAATAGTCTGTTATTTTTGTCTGTGCACCACACAGATCTTTTCAGCAATAGAGGAATGGCATTGTTGCAGTTGGTTGCTTCCAGTACATGGCTACATCCATTTGTATTTCAGTGTTGTATTCCTACATAAGGGTATGCTTCCGAAACTCCTTCCAAAGCTATTTGCACAGTATATAATAGCATAAAGGCTGATATGTCTCTGTGTTTCTGCCTCTGCCAGACCTCTCAAACACTCAGGTACATATTTGAACAGACCCAGGGAAAAGTAAAGACAAAGTCAGAGATACCTTTAAAATATTACTGCCATTAAGTTGAAACATTGAGAGAATCAGAGCATATGAATTAATATACCTTTTCTGAAGTAAAAGAAGTGTCCAACTCTTAATTATTGTCATTATTCATTAAGTGTAATTCACCATTTCTGGCCAAAGTCAGTAGTTTTAGGAGGGATTTAGAGGGACAGAGCTAAAATTCGTGTCAAAATCAGGGACATCCCTGAAAATTAGGGACAGTTGGGAGGTATGGCCTCTGCCCTAAACAGATATAACAGTGTTTGTCCAGCTCTGATACTGTGTGGGGTTATAAAGTGATGGTGTAACATTATTTCCTGCTAGAATAAGTGCTTCTCTTATCACAGTCATGTAATGTAATCCCACAACAACTGTTGGTAAAGATCCACAGAACAAGTTGTGTGGTATGGCATTCCTATTTTTTCCTTTTCATTCTCTCATTCTGATGCATGATATATTTATTTCAGCACCAGTTTGTTGTATATCTACTGTGGCTTAGTGGTACCTCATGTTGTGTAGTGTGTACAAGGTCCAGGGTTCGACACTGACAGCGGTGTTTTATTTTGCTCCTGAGCAGAACAAGGGCCCTCACATACAGAGTGACTAAGACACTTTTAAGCAGTTGTAAGCGGGTTTGTATGGGTTTGCACGATGCTTAGCAATGCTTAGCTAAGCGCAAACAAGTGCACACTCGCGCAAACCCGCTAACTACTGCTTAATAGTGCTTACTCTCGCTAACCCCCACGCTCATTTCTTTGAAAGAAAAGAAAAATGGGGAGATAGGAAAGTGGTAAAAAAGGGGCACAAAGAGGGAAAGACAGTATGGAAAGTAGCTCGGGATGTGCAGGACGGGTGTAAGGAAGGTCCATAGCTGTCCATTTCTTTAACAGCAACAGCTGTGCATATGGAATAAATTTGGAGGTAGATATGAAACCTTCAACCCCTGAGAGAGGGGTGAGGACAACAAAGTATGTTGTAATGCCAATTAAATTACATTTTATGTGTCCAGTGGACATGTGTGCAAAATGGGCAGCTATGTATGGGGCATAATACATAAATTTTTTTGGGAGCAGATTGCCCTTTTTTTCAGGTGGGAGTGGAATGTGGGGTAGGGGAAGTAGGTATATTTTGGGGAGGTAGGTTGGGGAGGTAAACAGACAAGACAAACAAGACACATACAGGGGTGGTATATGACACATGTGGTGGGTAAACACCTTTGACAGGGAGGGATGTTTGGAAATCGCATACCCATGAGCCCACAGATGGCAACAGTGGGACTGAGGTCCCCACCCATGGCCATTCACCACTACACCTTCACAGCCCAGAGGGTGGCTGTACTGGGGGCTGTGTAGGAGGGGCAGGCTGACCCGAGAGTTGCACCACTCGTGCCTCAAGCTGGCGTAGAGGTTCTACAACAGAACATTCAATCTCTCTACGTACAACAGCCCAGACTGTTTGAAGGGTGATAGGTGGCCCTCCTCTGCCCACACTTGCATGGGGGGCCGAGCCCCATCCCCTGCAGTGCTTCCACCCGAAGGTGGAACAGAGCCAACGGAGGAGGAGGAGGTCTCAGGTTGGGCACCAGACCTGCTGGTGCCAGGTGCCATGGCCAGCTGAGGTGGGACAGGTGGGTCTGCTGGGACCGGCCTTCCCATACAAACTATGTTTTGGAGGGTTTAATAAAGATATGGGTTAGTAACAGTCAACAGCATTCCCAATTAGTTATAACAGCATGAAGAAGTATTTCCATTAACCCAACACACCAGATTTTCAACAGTTGAAAAGCAAGCATAACACATGCATATATAGAACAATAGTGGACATTACAACAACATGCAGGTTGAATTGATGGCAACAGGCCACCAATATTGTGGTATTTTAACAGAGCACATGCATAGAAATAAATGCAAATCTTTATAAACCAATAGGACATATGTCCCAACAAATGTTTTGAGATTAGACATACCGATTGAGGTGTGGAATTGCATTTTTATGCAAATACAGTAGGGTGGAAAAGGATAGCTCAATTAACAACTTATATATCCTTCTAATTTTCACTGCATTCCTATTAACTGCAGTTATATGTTTCTTACATGTATTATTACACTACCCAATGTCCTTATATTGTGCAATTGTATTTTGCTAGATCATTGTATACTTGAGCTGTATCTTACATACAAACTGTCCAGGATGCAGATGTTACTGCTACATATTTTGAGAGTTGCTCACACACACTACTGCTAAGATGGTACACTGACAGCTCTACTTTCATATAATTATCTAGATATGTTCAGGTGAAAGTATCAGTTATATGTTAACAGCTCCCTACATTTCTGGCAGCACACTGACATTTCTGGGGAACACAATACCAAGCTACTCATGTGCCAGATTAACCTGTACATGCTGGTTATGAACCAACAGTTGAGGACTGTAAATATGCATAAAAGTTACTGGTACTACCTTCATCCTCTTTACATGGGCCTACCCAAGTGTGGGGTAACACTGCTTAATACAACAGTACTATTTGTAAAATGCAACAGTACAACAACATATCAAAGAAAATGACACAGATGCACTCCAGGAATTATACATTTATTAAAGGATTATTACACCTTTATTTATTGGGTTAAAACACTTTTTGAAGGCTCTCTCATTTATTTTATATAACAGTACATGCAGAATAATTACTAACCTGCCTGATGACACAGCCTTTGCAGCCTATCTTCATGGGCTTGCTGATTCATAGCCCGGATATCTGCAGCTGTGAAGTAAATGCAGTGATATTGAGACATACCTATCCATAGTATAGACAAGCATAGCAATTCTTAACTACTTAATACAATGGCTACTTACTCAGTACTGGGGCATTAGGCATCACATGGGACTCCTGGATCCACTGGTCCAGTTGATCCCCCTTACGTCGCTTCAGGTCAGAATAATGGTGCCTGACCTGCTCACCAGTCCGAGGAACGCCAGTGGCACTGGTGAGATCATGAGCAATATTGTTCCAGGCCTCCATTTTATATTGGGTGCCCTGATACTTGCCCCGCAGGAGTCTTTCCTCATGATTGTGGGCAAGGAGCCAAGCCATTACTTTGGACTTCTCAATGCCCCAACATTGAGCTCGAACTCGAGTGCCTTCTCCAACACCAGCCATGCTGATTGCAGAAGGGAGCTACAACCAGTTATGGCAAGTATTCCCACCTGTGGAGCTTAAATATGCCTCATTTCCCACACTTATTTGTGATCGGCCAGTTTTGAAAAAACTCAGCTGTAGGCATTGCGCTTGTTAATGCGGTGCTCAGCTATGAGCAATTGGTTTTAAATATGCTAAATACTGCTAAAATGTGCTTAGCAGTGCTTTATATTGCTTAAAATAAGTTACTCATGCCTCAGAATGCATAGCGATTTCACCTTTATCTATATATATATATATATATATATATATAGATATATATACATATATATAAAATTCGTTCACTACTACATATAACATTTGAATGCTTTTTACAAAACTTATACATGATAAATGTCAGGAAATATTTTTGTATACAGATTTTCAACAGAAAATGGTAGTGGGACTTAAACAGGGAATTCCTCTTCTTTGTGTGAAGGCTCTAACCACTACGCTATCGCTATTTTGCTTAGTTTGCATATATTTTTCTTATTATCCTCTTTGGTGTCTAAGCTGTTAACTGTAGATAAGCAATGGGCAATCACACGCAAACACTTGCAAATACGGACAGCTATAGCGGAAATAAAACAAATAAAATAATAAATTTCTTTTAATTTTTAAATTTGTACAAGGTTTAACATATGGGGGAGTGTAGTGTTACAATGTACACATGTGAGCGGACTCACTCATTTAACTCGACATTTCTCGAGTTTCGTCATTGCAGGGGCGTGGATTTTTGGACTGCTCGGCAGTCCGACACACCCCTTACACTCATCCACGCTCCATGTAAGCTTTAGAGTTGAGGCAGCGAGCCCTCATTAATATGCATGGCGTGCTGCCATCGTACTCTTAGACTGGCGTTTCTGTGTAAGACTAATCTAGTCTTACACGGAAGATTAGTAAATCCTGGGGCACGTCATTTATAGATGAACTAAATAAATGTTGTAGCACAAGTATAATACAAATTTGTGAAATAATGCCTCATTTAAATAATACCTTTTGTCATTCACAAATAAATTGTAGTATAAATACATTATAAAACTGGAAAATAATAGTTCTTCTCTCTTTAGCATAAATACAGTACAGAACTATTAATAATACTTTGTCTCTTTAAAAAATACAGATGAGAGTGCCAAACCATGTACATGGCAAAATTAGAGTTTATTTTGTAGATTGATGGATTTAACTACACTTAAAATCCAGAAGATACAGCTTTCCCACTGAGGTCATCTATGTCTGAAATACGCATAAGGTATGAACTACTTGTAATGTGTTTTAATATGAATATTTGCTGTAGCTGTTGCAAAGCCCCACATTCACCCACTGTCACAAAACTGAAAATGAGTTTGAGGATTTTAGTTATTGTTTAGCTATCATTTGTTTTGAGTTCACTAAATTGTATTTTATTGATTGTGTTAAATAACAATGCCTTGCCTGTGCATATGTTAATTGTAGGTGAGTCTAATATGATATAAAACTAAAACTACCAATGTGTACCAGCGGCAGCTAGCTGGATCCATAAGAGTGAATGCACATTAAAATCCTGTGTTCGTGAAGTACTGACTGTTTCTAATTCAAAATTTCTGCATTTATGTAATTTTGCTTTCTTTCCAAGTGAATAGTACATTTGGGAAGCTGGGGAAATTTATATAACTTCATTTTACAGGCCTTGAATAGCAGAGCTAAAAGTTTAAGCAAGATATGTCATTCTGTTTCATTATCAAGTCTGTTCACTTGACAAGAGAATAAGAAAGCCAGAAAAAAAAACAAAAATAGAACTGTGTGGGAGGAAAGACTGTTTGTCATCATCTTCCTAATTCTGCTACTGGACTTGGGCAGTAGTATGTGATATATGCAAATGTTCCACCGAATGTTTGTAGACATTGACTGTACACATTGGTTATTGTTTTGCTGAATCATCTGATAAACTGTTTTGTATATTTACATCTTCAGCAGTAGCTTAAAAAGGCTTTGCCACAGATGCGCTTATACAGGAATTAAGTACTGCATTTCACACAACAGACCTTTAAAGCAAAGCATTTTTGTTTCTGTTTTTTTTTTTCATCTGCCAGGCATCTGCAGACTCAAGATCAAGGAGACCATTTGATTACAGGACCTAAACTAGGATACTTGAGGGCTGCCCTGGGAAGCCAGGTCTACAATCCCATTCTCCCAGCCCTCATGGGAGTGGAGATAGGGTGGCCATGTCATCTCACACCGGGGCAGGCAGATTGGCCTCAAGTCCTTCACCAGGCACTGTGAGGATGCCACTCTGTGAATAGCACCACCCAGGAAGCAAGAGGCCACATGCCAGGAGGCTTGAAGTGATGCACATTTGTTGGTACCTGGCACCGTGTGGGTGAGAGACTGAGGTGTGCTACAAAAAGCGCAGAGATGGGGGGACCCAGGGCCATTTACCCTGTGAGTTTGAAATCCCTAGGTGCAAGGCAAAGTGGAGAACCAGTGTCACAGAAGTCTGGATGAGGGACTGTATGAGGCTTTGTGGCCCAGCAGAGTTCCATGAGGCTGGGAAGATCCCCTGAGAGGCTCCTAGAGCATGCATGACACTGCATGATTTGGCAGCAGTTAGGAGATATGTAACCCTGGAAAAGAGCTCTCTCTCCTGGGTAGAAGAGGAACCCCAGAGGTGGTTATTCCCAATGGAAGTCTGGAAGGGAGAGAGAGAGGTGAAAAATGACTGATACAGGACAGCTTTCACCTGGGTGTGGGGGTACGGACCATGCTCCCTCTGGGATGAAAGTCTGGAAGGGGGAAAGAGGAAGATAATAGCAAGGCTGGGTGAGCTCTTGTCTGGGAAAGGGGGGTCAGGCAGACCTCCTCACAACGGAAGTCCTTAAGGGAATGCTAGGGCAGACAGCAGCAGGGATTGAAGAGCTCCTGCCTGTGTGAGCAGGGTCAGGCACAGCACCCCCCCCCCATGATGAAAGTCCTTAAGGGAGCAACTGGCAGAAAGTGGTGGGGCCTGGAGAGCTCCTGCCTGGGTGATTGGAGTCAGGCA
>NC_056731.1:427066716-427194216 GCF_019279795.1 Protopterus annectens | reverse complement strand
AAATTGTGTGCATACTTTGGTGAACTGGTTGTGACCTGCCTGTATTGAAACAGTGTGACAAAAGAAATAAGTCAAACAGTACTTGTACTGCTATTATAGATGTAGACAACACAGGTGAGATACAGCATTCTAAGTTAACCAAAGAAAGTATTGATGGCTAACCAAGTATGCTGCAGCAGAACTGGAAAACATTGCACAAGAGGCAGGAGAAAACTGATGTTTTGCAATCCAGTGTTGTAACTGGGAAAAGTAACATATAATGTAGTGGCCCAGTGTTTTAAGAGAGCTAAAACAGATGTTGAAATGCAGAACTTGGGTTTCAAATTAACAAATGTGTTTTAAAAACAATAACATACAAAAAAGGTGATGTTGCCTGTTACAGAAAATACATTTTCTAAACAAAAGTGTAACTAAGCTTTAAAGAAGATAAATTAGATACTCTCTCAACACGTATAGCAAGATGAAGCTAAGGAATTAACTGAGTGTGGAAATGTTAGGCTAGACAGATGGCGCTGGCATCAAGAAGAAAGAGCTCATAAACTTAATAGAAAGTAAAGAGCAAAGTGACCTGATGATGCAACTTGAAAGACAAATGTAATGATTAAATCAAACATGGCTTTTATGTGTTTTCAATGTGAAAAGAAAAAAAACTGTGCACTTGATCAGCACATTCCAGAACTGACCCAAAATAACAAAAGTCTTGCAAAGGTGCTACAGTTAGAAAAGAGAAAGACAAGCAGCAAAATGAGCCAGTATATTGCTAAGTTGATACAAGGAAATGAACATGACTCTGTAGATGAAACCTCATTAAAAGCTCACATCTTATCCACAGCTTTCAGAAGAAAGCAAACGTTTCAAATCTCCTGAGGCCATGGAAGACAAGTAAGTATAGAACCACTAAATAAAAATGTCTAGAAACTTGAATGACAGCCCTTAAGTCTTGTGTGGAGTGAGTAAGTTAATAAATAAAACAGATTAATACAATTGATAAGAAATGCAGTCAACTAGAAAGAGGAAAAACAAAATTGCTGTCAGAACACAGCATTTTAAATAAAATATGCATGGCAAATATATGCCTTTATCCACATAAAATGAGAGAATGGCTACCCTGCATAATGCTGTTGATGCAGCATATAAGGAATTAGCAGCGCAGCCATTATGGTAATTTGTGACACATGAATAAATACAAAATGCAGTGCTGCTGTAGCGTTGTCACTTCACAGTAAGATGCTGTCCGGTTCAATTCTCAGCTAGAGCGTCATCTGCGTGGAGACATGTGTGAATGGGCGTACCTTCGTTGAAGGTTGTGCATCAGGACTGGTAACTCGGCACATAAAAATCAACTACCAATCATTAGCGGGCCGGAGTTCCGCTGTGGCGACCCCTAACCGGGAAAAGCCGAAAGACACAAACAAAACTAAACAACAGACTGAACCAGTTTGAACAGACAATTGCAAAAATTTAACTCAATCATGTGAGGGCATGAAAGGAAACTGTAGAAGAACATAGAGAAACTGATGATCAAAAACAGACTGCACCAGGTCAAAAGCTGTCCCACTACTGAGAGAAAAGCAAAATGCCTATGAGCTAACAAATAAAACAATGAGGCTTAGAGGACATTTCTGGTTACTTATAACTATACATAGCATTAGGAAATCATGGTTCTGTGCCTGCTTCCAATTTGGGTATACAGGAAAATATTGCAACAGCTGGAAGAATAGTGCTATGCCAAAAAATGTTTGTACCAACTAAGTTGGAATTTATCCAAGCCATGATGCTGATCATTGCAGGTCCCAGCAGGTGGGGTCATGCAGTCCTGGAGTATAGTGCCTGTGCCACTAGCTGTGGGGTATATGGGGCTGAAGTGTTACAGTAGTGCTGGAAGAAGATTCCACACTTCTGTGTGGAAGAGAGCACACCCCTTTCTTATAAAAGGGAGGGTCAGAAAGAAGGCAGAGAGATGTTGGCCTCTCTGGCAGAGCATGAGAGTACTGTGGAGAGAAGCATAGGTTAAGGTCTATGGGAATGAGAATAAGACTGGGTGTTATACGCAAGGAGGAAATGTATTGGAGAGATACATAGATTGTGGTCTATAGGAGTAAAAGTGACAATAAGAGACTTTTTCCTCAGTATTTATGGCCAGAGTAAGGATAACGAACTTCAAGCTGTTATGTTATACTGAGAGACCTATTTTGAGTTAACATGACTAATAAAGAAATTATACTCATGTTTCAATTTTAAATTGGATGTTTCCCTGTAGATAAAGTGTAGATGAGTATGAAGTAGTGTTCAGCGGATGCTAAATTATTCATACTCCATACCACCTAAGCAATGTGTGCTAAATCTAACCATGGACCTGGCCCTTAACATAGCTTTTTACCTTACCTTAGAAAACCTTTTTTCATTACACTACCACTAAACACACACACACACACACACACACACACACACACACACACACACACACACACACACACACACACACACACACTATATAACCTTGAAGTGCACTTGTTCATTTATTCACATCACCGAAACATGTCAAAAATTAAAATATTTTCATGTCCCCAGGTCGAACCATGTTAAATCCTATGGTTCAAAATTCACTGTTATGGAAATGTGACCACTCAATTTCATGTGCCATTTGGTGTTTGGTGATGCAGGTTCACTATGTTTACGTTCAAGTTTTAGCCTATTTGAAACTGTACTTCGCTGTACCATCAGTCGACTAAGTGCACTTCAGAGTTATAACAGTAAACCACACACACACACACACACACACACACACACACACACACACACACACACACACACACACACACACACACACACACACACACACACACACACACACACACACACACACACACACACACACACACACACACACACACACACACATATATATATTTATGCATGTGAACAAGCTGTTATGTTATTTTGAGAGATCTTTTCTGTCACTGAATGCTAAATTATTCAACCCTTGTAGCACCTTAGTAATGGGTGCTTATCCTAGCCTTTAACCTTAACCCTAACCAACACACATACACATCCTGACAAGAGAGCATAGAGTATTAAATATTTCTAGAGCATTGCAACTGGGTCTGCTGTTGTTAGCTGCCTCATAGTTAAACTGACAACTCTAACAAAGAAGCAGGAACTTTACTTCTTCTAATATAACAATATAAATGTTTAATGTGGCAGGACAGTGGTAGAAGTCACTGAGTAAAATTCTGTAATGAGATGTTAAAGTGGTAAGGAATAGAGGAATGAATACTGATAGAAATGCATGCAAATATTTTCTGAAATGTTTTGCCATCTACATTGTTTGTACTTCTGTTGCTGTTACTAAAGTTGTTGTTTGTCTTTCGGATTTTTCCTGGTAAGGGGTAGCCACAGCGGAACTCTGGTCTGCTAATAGTTGGCAGTAGACTTTTTACGAAATGCCGAAGTGCCAGCTCAACGCCCAACCTTCAACAAAGGCACGCCCATTTATGCACTCATGTCTTTCGAGCGCTACCCAACTGCGGGGAGGACATGCAGGCTCCATACAGAAGGCACTCCCAAGCCAAGCTGGGAATCAAATGGGAGAACCTCTTGCTGTGAGGTAACAATGCTACCACTGTACCACCGTGGCTTTGTTGCTGTTACTAAAGTAATCACTAAAATGTGTTTTTTGTAGAATTGCATGCATACATATATTGTGGGATAGTGCATGCAGCAGAGGCTGTTGGTGATTATATAAGGCATTATTAATGAAGGTATACCTTTGCTCCACATAGGTCTGTGACACTGACCCTGTGACACACATGCTTCAGCCAATTGCAACCCTTCGAGCCACATGTGCCCTCCTAACTGGATTGTATCTGTTTCATGTGTGTATGTACCTACTATTGGTCACCTCTTACTTTCTCTATGTGCTAATGACCAAACATGTAGAGTGACATAATTTTCTGAAGATGAATTTGAGCTCTGCCACTCCCATCACTGTCCTTTCATGTTATGTCAATGAAGACGCAGCTATGAAGCAGATATGTTTCATGTTTCTTCTTTCTACATTCATAGAGGCTCCTGTTTGTGATGGGTCCTTTGTTCTACAGTTTTCATCTTCCATCTTATCCATAGATATTGTATGTCCATGGCACATGTATCAGCACTGATTCACATGTTAGTCCTTTACGGGGTCCATTGCTATGTGAGCATGACCTCTGCCTAAATCTGCTCAAATGTGATGGTCTTTGATACCTGTCACCAGAGAATCAAAACCTCACTGCTCTGATCAGGTTGGTTTTGTTTTGTCTATGAAACTGAAAAAATGTGTCTACAAATTACAGACCTAATTCCTTACCAGCTTTGTTCTGATGGAACATGCATGTTTCTGCATTTATCCCATTATTTATTTCAAACTAATGCTTTCAAAATAAAACATGGACATTTGCAGCCTGCAAAAGAGGCTCATGCATTGTGTATTACAAAACAGTAATATTTTGTATATAGTGACATAATCATATGCATGGCTGTCATTCTGGTAACTGCAGAGGCATATATTTTAAGTGATGATGCTTTCTTGACATGCGGAGAGGCAGATATAAGACTTGTTGGTGTAAGACCCTGACTTATGATTGTCGGGCGGTTAAAATGCATTCATTTTCATATCAAGTAAACTAAGGGAAATTTATAAGGAGTTTCTAAATCCTTGTTTCTGACATGATGTGCCTTTCTGTTTTTCAATGAACTATGGTAAAATGAAAGCAAAGCAATCCCATCCATTCAGGTAACTCACTTCTTGTTACAAAACTTTTAGAGGGAGATGCATTTTTGTATCATTGCAATGAAAGTTTGCAGTAATAATTTAAGCCATAAAAATCTGAGAAAAAGTTTCTAATACATTTTTATCTGTGAGTTTGACTTGTATATTCTGTTAAGCCATTTTTTATTTTGATGTTTGCACTTTTTATATAAATAAAATGGGGATTAGGAGGTTTTAGAATGCACTGACAGTGGACAAACAGAGAAGCTTTGATCAGCATTTCTCAGGCATGTGAGAAGTGATATTTCTTTGTTCTCTAAACTTCAGAGGGAAGCCTATTTACAGTAGGGAGCAGAGCATAATTTAAACTGCTGCTATACCCAAGTGTGCAGTGGAATTTAATGTACTATTTTCTGTGTTAGCTAGCAGAAGACCATCTGAATGAATAATAGATCATTAGCTTACCTCATCATTTCCAAAGTATATAGATTGATAAAACATACCTGGTAGACATATGCATACAGACATCTAGACAGTTTAATATCAACCTAGCTAGAAAGGTACACAGAAACAGAAGGCAAGTTTGTGGCCATGCATACATGTATAATTGTATATGTGTGTACGTGATTTGGCACTGGAGGTTAAGAAAAGTCTTAGTAGTTCACAATAGGTATTTTATATTTTCATGTCAAAACATGAAGAGTTGAGGTTGGAGAGATGGGAATGAGAAACAAATTACATTGCTGAAGTTTCAGCATACTGTGTGTAAGTGGTTTTCACAGTATGTATTTACTTATTCTATTTATTTATTTATTCTTTATTGACCAGATTGATCTCGCTACGCTAGTGGCCTCTTTTGGGGGAGACCACAGGTGGTATTTATACTATGAGGAGAAATTTGGCCAAGCATTAGGGAACTTCCCCTACACCTTTTAATAGGTACTGTGGTATCTTTTACATCCACCTGAGCTACCACCAACTCAAGCAGATGGAAAGTCCACAAGTGTAACATAAATAATAACATTTCAGAGACAAGGTACTTACACAACATGAATGGTTCAATGATTTATCACAGTTTATACAGACAAATCATGTAATGAATGTGAATGGTATGTGTGACAAGCACACCATACAGGTATTTGCATATTTCTAACAAAAATCACAGAATAAAGTGTACTACTTGAGAGTGCAATATACTTGCAAAGATAGTAGCTACCCCCTCTCAAAAAATAATGCTAATTGATGATGGTTAGAGAGGAAAGCAAGTTTAAAAGTGATAAATGGCATGACTATGTCCCTATGTGTTTCGGAAGAGTTACTAGAGGCTAGAGGTCTAAAAAGATCAGGAAGCAAGATAGGAAAACTAGAACCACCATGCACACAATCAACAAACAGATTTTCCTGGCAAACATGAACATGTTTGTTGTGTCCTTCCCCTCTCCCCATATATATCAGTCACACTCATCTGCATGCATGACCCAAAAATATAATACTATACAGGCTGTACACTTTTCAGAGTACTCTGTCTCATAATCCCAAGTACTCACACATAGAAACAGGTTAAGTGTAGGCATTTACTCCTTTATACAGTGTGGTACAACTTTACATATTAGCAAGTCCTTTTAACTTCTACCTTAAGAGGATGGATACATTTCCACAAAACTCATGGGATAGTAGGACTAGAGTAGTCAACATAATTGCCAAATGTACTGTCTTGTTTTATGAAGACCAGTGTACAGTGCATATGGCATTGCCACGTAATGTTCTTTGACGGTATCACTTTGCATGGGCACACTGTTTTTTATCATATCAGTAGATGTCACAGAAAAACATACTATTTTGCCTCAGGACCCTGTCTGAAAGAATATTGGACAAAGAGTGCCTGGTGTATCACTGCCTGACATCAGCTTGTAATATTTTGGTTTGTATCAACATTTTAAAACTCATCGACTGTTAGATTTAAAATATAGCAGCAAACACATTTGTTCAAGTAAGATCAGGCTCTTTTTTCACAAAATAAAACATTGTAAACACTCCTGCATCTGAGTATTTGCCCCATAACATTGTTGTACACACCATATTACACCTCCCTTACATGCCTATCCCTATGCATGAGAGAGGGTCATCATGCTTCCTTTGTCCTGTCCTATCCTTCTCTAGGTGACTGATGTCTATATTATGCCCCACCACTACAGATGGATATGACAGTTCCATGCCATTGTGCTATATTCTCACTTACTTATAGCCAATGGCATCTCTCAGTGTTACTGACATAAATGACAGATGGTGATTGCAGTGCTGAGTAATACTACCAGGTGAGTTGTCTTCCTTCACTGCTAAGTCCACTTACTCACTACGTAAATCCCTGTTGTTCATTTGTAAGAATTCTTATTAAAAATGGGCCCAAACTCTTATATTACACTAACATTTTTTTTTATCATGGTGGTTATAATAATGAAGCAATTTAGTGCTAGTGTCTTGGAATCACAACCAGAATGTAATACACTATCCACACTAACTTGTAAAAGCCATGTCCAGCACTTCTTTAGTCCATCAGGTGCCCACTATGCTCATGCATACAGCCTGTATAGACCAATAGTGTCATACCATGGTGCTACAGATATCCAACAACAATCCATTGCAGTGCTACATTTGCATATCATGTTGTGTCTGAATATACTTCAGTGCATACAAGAGTAACATTTTTGTTTTAGAGCAAACCAAAGTGAGTGGACATGACTTCTTCAAGTGCTGTTAACTGCAGGATGCTAGAATAGTGTGGCAGTGAGTGCAAGATATTCATGTTTTTCCTCCATAGGGACTTTACCAAGTGCATGCTGGGGTAGTATGGTAGCACCTTGTGCAGAGCTAATGCCTGACATAAGATTGCCAGGATGGAGAGTGATGCCACTGGCATCACCTGGTCTGGTTAGCTGTGCTAGCACCAATGCAGCTATTTGTTGCAGTGCCACCCTGAACTGCTGCAGCAACTGGAAGCAGAAGTCAGAGAGAGATGCATAGGCAGGCAGACAGATGTGTACAATAAGCATTTTTTTTTTAATTTTCATCTTCCTATTCTATTTCCTGGTATACCTATGTTCTGAGATGCACATGATTTGAGTTTCAGTGGCCAAATAGCACAAGCTCAACATACCATGTTGTGCCAGGAGGAAGAATATTTCTCCTGGAAGCAGGCTGGATATGCAACCTGTAATATTACATTGTGTAATGGTATCTGGATGTGTATCATATGTGTGTACTAATGTCTTCTCTTTTACACGACCTTCTGTAGGTACACTTGTGGTAGGGTTGGTGGGGTAGTAGTAGTCAACTCAGCCTGTGGTTACCAGGTCTGTCTCTCAGCACATTGATGGAGGCCATTCTACTCAAGGTGGCATAGAAGGATCACTGGTGGTCTTCATGAACACTTTTTAGAAAGACAGTGTAGGCTCTTCTTCGGGTGGGGGTCTCCAATCACCTCCAAGATCAATTGTGAAGGCTGGTATCTATCAAGGTATGCTGACAACTAGATGGCTCACTCCTGCAATATAGAGCACCATGAGTAGTATAACTGACAGACCCTGACCATTAGTCATCAGAAGCACAGCCTGCCCATGACATTAGCCATAGAGGTGTCTGATGGCTGGGTGATGCTCACTGGACTAGCCCAATACTCTTCCTTGGCTACTTCCCTACCCAAGTCTAGGCATCCCCTCCTTAGTATGTCATTCCTCATAACATGTTTGCTGTCAATCCCTTCCCCTCACTAGTTGCCTAGCCTCTTCCTATTTCTATAAGCATTTGTGTGTGTATCACCCCTTTTTGACTTTGTTTGGTGCCACTACCTTCTCTAATACTTCTATTCCTTCCACAACTATTCCTCACTACTTTTACTACCTATATAGAGTTCTCTACACAAAGAAAATTTGCCTTCCTCCCCCAAAACCAATCATTCCTTATATTTGCCCCTGAGTGTTTTTCTCTGCTTGTCCTTTCCTCCCAAGCTACTCCTTTTCTCTCCATTTATATAATGAACTGGGTTTGCTCTTTGCTCTGCTGACCATTATTGAATTATCTGGTAGGCAGCAAGTGGTGGCTATCCAGACTTTCATTGTACATGTAAGCATGCATGAGCTCTGTCTTGGTAGGTTGCCTTGGCTGTGATGTCATTAGTGTCAGACATGCACCATTCTTTAGTCCTACTTGTCCAAATGACATACCTAGAGCTGATTCTCCCCATAATGCAACATTTCTGTTTTAGTATGCAGTCTTTTTTTCAGTTTGTTGGTAGTGTGTTCGCCACAGTATGTATCTAATTAGCTGTGTGCCATATAACAGTGAGCATATATGTAGTTCTTGTCTATGAATCCCAGGCAGTATTACTTATTGCATCAAAATTTTCATTGATAATATCTGGGAAGGATGAATTATTTATGGCAGAGCATGATTGTATACTGAAACTAAAGATGACAGTCTCATGAGCTGGGGTAATTCTAGAAAGTATAACCATGGGTGGGGAGCAGAAAGATCTTAAATTTCACACCTCTTAACACTCCAGAATTTTGCAGAATGCCCAGATTGTTGCCTTGTATTTTTAATCTGCTCTCATTAAATATGTGTTTTTTTTTCAAAATATTGAGTATTACAGTAATTTAGTAAGTAAAGACATTTGAGCTCCAGGCATGATCTTTCAGAAAATGCATATTAATGCAAAACATGATAGTCTAGCAACATTTTTAAGTTTATAAGAGCAATATTTAAAACCTCTCCCTCATTGTGGGCCTTTGTCCCCAACATTTTTGGCTTTGTCCAAAATTCTTGATGTAAGAGATTAAGAGGTATGTGTCAGTGTGATATTTAAGGTCTTGCTACTCCTAGTTTGGTTGTGGAGCTGTTGCTGATGCCTTAGCATCAATATTCAGGAAATGTTTATACATCTGACATGTATTTAAGGTAATGTCAAAAAGGAGTGCATTTCTTGTTAGCACGAGGCAGTACGTATACTGTCTCAGATAACCACATATCAAGCCTTTGAATGCTAACTCATATGGTGGCTCCATGCATAATCCTTCTTATATAAATAATATATTTTAGAATAAAATACAGACTCTGTTAGTCAAAATATAGTTTTCCTTTGACAACAGGCCAATTAAGTGATAAGTTTTGCAATAGTGTTTTTGACAAATGGTGTGCTTTCTATTTTACCTGCTTACATCTACTTTGTAGGGCGCTTTCTGTGTATTCTATTTTACCTGCATATTTACTTTGTAGGGCACTACTAGGTGCTGCTACTAAAAGGAGATCTTTAAAGTAAGTATGACAATTTTTTAAAGCTCTGGATACTTGTGTACAGCTTATGAGTGGGAAGATAGAAATGTGACGGTGATTGAAGCATATTTAATTTAAGTATAGGGCCTTCAAAATGTGGTCTTGTAAAAAAATGCACTTTATTTTGCTTTTGCCTCTTCTTAAAAGTACTCAGTTGTATTTAGTCTGCTGCATTTATTACTGCTTGGTAGTAGCCTGATTAAATTGTAACTGTTATTCTAAGCCTTTTGGTTTAAGCACTTGGGCTTCAGACCAGTTGTTTTACATTAAGAAGGTTTGTGGCCTGCACTGTTACGACAGGACAGGCAGCTTACATCCTTCTAAGTTGGGAATTGCTGATTGAAGGCTTAGTGTCTGTTATTCTAAAAGTGTATTAGTTCTGGTTTAAGCACTTGGGCTTCCGGCCAGTTATTTTACATTAAGAAGGTTTGTGGTCTGCATTCTTGTGGGAGGAGAAGTTAGATTCTGCCCTTCTGAGCTTCTGGTTAAAGGATTATTGTGCCTGCTTATTTGAACTGTTTCTTTCTGAAACTGGCATGCCTTGTTTGCTGTAGCATAGACTAGATTTAGGCATGCTGAATCTAGCTTTGTTTTTATAACTTGAGCACTAATCCAGGCCATCTTTTTTGGAGAACGTTCCCCTGCACCCTAGTAACAGAAGTGTGCACTTAGAACTTGTCTGATTGAAGACTGCTGGAACAGGGCTCAGTTTTGAGCTTTGTTACTGGTTAATTGGGTAAATTTGTTTAAATCAGTTTGCTCATTTTCTATTGTTATATAAAAACAAATAATTGCACTTTATTCATCTGCTTTTACTGTATTTGTTTCTTACTATTGTATTGCATTTATTGTGCTGCATTTATTACTGCTTGTTAGTAGCCTGATTAAATTTTAACTGTTATTCTAAGCCTTTGGTTGAAGCACTTGGGTTTCAGACCAGTTGCTTTACATTCTTTGGTTGAAGCACTTGGATTTCAGACCAGTTGCTTTACATTAAGAAGGCTTGTGGTCTGCACTGTTGTGGCAGGACAGGTAGCTTACATCCTTCTAAGTTGGGAATTGCTGATTGAAGGCTTAGTTTCTGTTATTCTAAAAGTGTATTATTTCTAGTTTACGCACTTGGGCTTTGGACCAGTTATTTTACATTAAGAAGGTGTGGTCTGTACTTTTGTGGGAGGAGAGGGTAGATTCTGCCCTTCTGAGCTGGGTGTTTCTGGTTAAAGGCTTATTGTGCCTGCTTATTTGAACTGTTTCTTTCTGAAATTGGTACGCCTTGTTTGCCGTAGCATAGACTAAATTCAGAACTGCTCTAGCTTTGTTTGTGTAACTTGAGTACTAATCCAGATCATCTTTTTTTGAAGAAGGTTCCTCTGCACTCTAGTGGCAGGAGTGTGCAGTTAGAACTTGTCTGATCGACGACTGCTAGAACGTGGCTCAGTTTTTAGCCTTTTATTGGTTAATTGGTTAATTTGTTTAAATCAGTTTGCTCATTTTCTATTGTTATATAAAAACAAATAATTGCACTTTATTCATCTGCTTTTACTATATTTGTTTCTTACTATTTTATTGCATTTATTGTGCTGCATTTATTACTGCTTGTTAGTAGCCTGATTAAATTTTAACTGTTATTCTAAGCCTTTGGTTGAAGCACTTGGGTTTCAGACCAGTTGCTTTACATTCTTTGGTTGAAGCACTTGGATTTCAGACCAGTTGCTTTACATTAAGAAGGCTTGTGGTCTGCACTGTTGTGGCAGGACAGGTAGCTTACATCCTTCTAAGTTGGGAATTGCTGATTGAAGGCTTAGTTTCTGTTATTCTAAAAGTGTATTATTTCTAGTTTACGCACTTGGGCTTTGGACCAGTTATTTTACATTAAGAAGGTGTGGTCTGTACTTTTGTGGGAGGAGAGGGTAGATTCTGCCCTTCTGAGCTGGGTGTTTCTGGTTAAAGGCTTATTGTGCCTGCTTATTTGAACTGTTTCTTTCTGAAATTGGTACGCCTTGTTTGCCGTAGCATAGACTAAATTCAGAACTGCTCTAGCTTTGTTTGTGTAACTTGAGTACTAATCCAGATCATCTTTTTTTGAAGAAGGTTCCTCTGCACTCTAGTGGCAGGAGTGTGCAGTTAGAACTTGTCTGATCGAAGACTTCTGGAACGTGGCTCAGTTTTTAGCCTTTTATTGGTTAATTGGCTAATTTGTTTAAATCAGTTTGCTCATTTGCTACTGTTATATTAAAAAAATACACTTTATGTATCACCGCTTAGCTGGGGTTAAACTATTTCCGGCGCTATAAAGTCTGCTCTTCAATTTGTCCTTTAGAACTAGCCAGTTTTTTTAGTTTTAGACTCAAATCAGTTTCTTTGAGCTCAGCACTTGTTCAGAACTTGTTGTAAGCACTAAATAAGCTGCAAATTACTACAGCACTCAACTTTCCTCACTTGTCTAGAGGAAAACAGTTTTTAGTACTTAATAAATAAGCACCTATCCAGGCATGTCTAAGGGTCAGCTCTCTGTGTTTTCTCCTGTCTTCCTGATGAATCTGGGCATCTTGGGACAATGCAGCAATTGCCTCATGTACACAGACAACCCTCTCCTCCTACCACCCAACACTACAACCTGTGAGAGATGCACTTATATAGCCAAACTGGAAGCAAAGCTTTCTTCACCCAAGACTGGACTAGACAGTCAAGAGGAGAAGGTAAACACTTGCATCACAACACAATCATCGCATAGTCCCTCAAAACCTACACCAGCAAAACACACACATAGCAACACAAAACACACACCTACATTCACGGAGGTTCTCAATAAAAATCTGCTCAAGCAACAGAGACCCCCAAACAGAAATGCAAGCAACCTCCACCTCCCAATACAACCCAACTGACACATAGCCCACGAATTCAGTGTGCCACTCAACCACAGCCCATAAGGCATAACAACATACCCAGCACTCTAGTCATAGGTGACTCTATAGTGAGGCACACTGATGTTCCACTCACCAGGCTAAACAAGGAGAAAGTTACTGTCAGCTGCCTGTCAGGTGCCAGGATCCACCACATAATGCACGCACTCAGGTCACTCCACAAGTACAAATATGACTCTCTCATTGTCCATGTTGGTGTGAATGATCTGAGACGTACCTCCTTGGACTACATGAAAAGAGACATGGAGGAGCTCTCCAATCTTGTAACCAAAGCAGGTATGACCCTAGCTCTGAGTAGCATCCTGCCATCACCCAGAATTATACCACAGTACAAGGACAAAATTATTGACTTCAACAATTGGCTAAGCTTCTGGTGTCATTCTAAGGGGATCCAGTACCTTTCTGCCTGGGATGACATGATCGACAGACCATGATGCTTTGCCAGAAATGGCCTGCACCTGTCACCCTTGGGATTCTGGATACTGGCTAAGGCTCTTGCCACCCCTATAGTGCCTTTTTTAGGCAAGGTTCAAATGACAAATTCACCACCATGACAGGTACAAGCAAGCAAAATTTGAGGGTAATGCCTCTCAGTGCTAGAAGTCTAAACCTCAAAATGCATTCACTCGAAGCACTTCTTGAAATAGAGAACATCGACATTTGTGCAGTGACAGAGACCTGGTTCAAGGCCCCAGAGAACACCCCTGCATTACCAGGCTATAATTCATACCACACCTTTCAGCCACCTAACCTGGACCAAAACACTAAAGGCGGAGGCGTGTCCATATTCATTAAGGATATCCACACCTCCAGGCTAGTTGCTCAGCATAATGCTTCCAAGATTATCCATGTGCAACTAACTCTGGGCAAGACCACAATCCAAATTGTAACTTGCTACAGATCCCCCACCATGCCCCAGGATTCCCACTCCTCATTTCTTGATACACTGGGTAAAGTTAGCACTGAACCTATCTGTACCTGTTGGGTTCAACCCAACACCCTAATAATGGGTGATTTCAACTGCCCCACCATTAACTGGGAAAACTACTCATGTACCAACTGTTTTGCTCAATGTTTTCTGGAATTCATAAATTCCAACACCTTGGATCAACTTCTCCACACCCCTACCAAAGGCAGGAATATCCTAGACCTGGTCATTACAAACATGGGCGACTGATGTTCCACACTAGAGGTCAATTCCTCATTGGTCAGATCTGACAACAAGTTAATCAGCCTAGACATCCACATCCTGTCCCCACCCCCCATTAGGGAAAGCACTGTAAAATATTTCTCCAAAGCCAACTTCACGCTTCTTAAGACAGAAGTGGCAAACTTCACGAAACCCATGCAGACGAGCAATAGAGGTATGACTTCTAAATCCTACACAAATGCACTTTATAAGCACTTACACGAGTGCATGGATCATACTATCCCTAACAAAACTAAGATGCTATCCTCCAAAAAAAGGAAACCAATCTGGTGGTCCCCTGCCATAAGCAAACTCTACAACAGAAGAAAGAGTAAAAATCCCATGATTGGAGGAACTCCCTGGTCAGCCTCAGTAAGAAACTGAGATCCCTCATAAAATCCTCCAAAGCTAGTTACAAAAACAAACTCACCACTGATTCTAAAGACAACCACAAAGCATTCTATAGCTATGTCAAGAATCTCAATGGCAACACTCAAATCTGCTCTGAGTTACAGCACAATGGCACTAAATATACAGAACCAACTTATATTGCCAACATCCTAGCAGATGTGGTCAGTGCTAACTTTACCCCCCTCTCACCCCTAAAGGGCCCATCTCTATACCAGAAGAATGCAAAGTTCCTGTAATCGTGGCTGCAGAGGTAAAAACCACACTCTCCAAAGCCAAGAACACAGCATCCATGGGACCTGGCAACATCCCAGGCTGTGTTCTACATGAACTACAGAATGAACTGGCATCCCACCTAACCACCATGTTCAATCATAGCCTCACCTCAGGCTTTGTGCCCACTGAATGGCACAGAGTGATGGTTATCCCACTCCACAAAGGGGAAGCCACCACGGACCCCAGGAACTACCTCCCCATTAGCCTAATGAGCCTGGTCTGCAAGGCCATGGAATGTATCATCATGGAACTTATAAACAAAGACATTGGTAATCTCCAGACTGTAGACCCCACCCAGTTTGGGTTTGTAAAAGGCAGATCATGTCTCCTAAACATGATAGACTTCTTTGAAGCAGTCACCAAAGCCATAAGACGAGGGTAAGGTGGTTCATACAACCTATCTAGATCTCATTGAGGCTTTTGACACCATTCCCCACTCTTGAATTATAAATAAACTCACTAAACTAGGTATTAATCCCTATGTCACAAGATGGATTGCCACCTGGCTCACTGACATAACCCACATTGTGAAAGTAGCAGACTCCAAATCCGACTTCAGACCAGTGACAAGTGGAGTACCACAGGGTTCAGTCCTGGGTCCTCTCCTGTTTGATAACTACTTTTCTGAAGTACAGGCTAACACAGAAGGTCTTTGGCTAATGAAGTTCACAGATGACTGCAAACTAGGAGCCATAATTGAAACTCCTAATGATGTGGACATCATACAAAAGGGCCTCACTGAGACATATGCCTGGTGTCAAAGTCATGGCCTCAAGCTCAATGCCAAAAAGTGCTTTGTCATCCCCTTTGGTAAAAACTCTGTACCCATGAGCTACCACATAGGTAATAGTCTACTTAACACTGAAAGTGTGATAAGAGACCTTGGGACACAGGTGGACAGTAGTCTCTCCTTTGATAATCACATTGTCATAGTAGTCAGGAAATCCTTCTACATGACACACCTCATCACAGAAGGTTTCTCATTCAGGAAAAAAGAGGTCATTGTTCCTCTATTCGTCACTCATTAGACCCATTATAGAGTACAGCGCCCCTTTTGGTATGTACCTCACAAGAAATCTACAACAACTGGAAAGGCTGCAGAAATACCTCACAAAGAGGATTACTGGCCTCAAACAGATGCCCTATGCAGACCGTCTCAAAAAACTCCAGCTTTACTCCGTCGCATATCGCCTAATCAGAGGCGATCTCTGCCTAACATACAAAGCTATGTCAAACCCATAGCTGTTGGACATGCTCCACTTAAAGAAATCCCAATCCCTCCAAGCTACATGCTCTAGGGACCTAAACCTTGTCACTACAATAAACAGAACGTGCTGGAGAGATAGATTCCTGTCCCAGAGACTTTCCATATTCTGGAACAAACTACCTATCTATATCAAATAAAGCTCCTCATTAGCACTCTTCAAGAAAAATCTTGATGATTGGATGGGAAATAGGAAATTCACCCAGGGGATCACCTCAGTGGCTCTGTTCGACAGGGGCACAGGAAAATAATTTTCTTGGGTGGCAAAAACCAGGGTGCATTTTTGGCTAGGCTTGTATAGGCCCTAGGGCCAATAGCCTAGTACCTAGCTATGAACCTATGAACCTATGAACTATGAGCAGAAGCAAATAGATAGGAGCTGGGAAGAGTTTTGAATTTAAATTAACCAAAGGATAGACAAATCATAAGCTGTTTAGCCACCAATGCGGTCACAAAAGTGAAGTAAATCAAATATACTCATACAGCAATCAGTTCTTGATGTTGCCACAAGACCATTTTGTTCTAGTTTTCCTTATATTAAATTAAAAAAAATATTTTCAGGTCCTTTCACAATTTACAAGCAATCAGTCCATAAGGCTTTACAAAAAGAAATGCACTATTTGGTTTCTACTCTAAACTAGAACTTTTAAAACTTCAGTAAGAATATATTGCCATAACATAGAACCTTTTAAAACTCCAAAAGTAATATTTAAATTAAAATGTCATTGCTTTATGGTAAGAATAAAACATACAGAAAATAATGTAGGTATACAAATCAAAAATTGATATATTCTTATTCAAAAGTATGTTCTAGTAGCTCCATCAAAAAGCATCTTTTAATTGGTTTTCTTCCTTAGTATAACTAAAACAACCTTTTCAGCTAACAAACTCCCTGTAAGCCCCATAGAAAGAGAAACAAGGTTTGCTTTCAAATTCATAGTCATTCTGCAAAAGGAATTATAGGAAACTGAAAGATACATTTTAAAAGTTGAGAATGAGCAATGTTGATATTAACAGTAATTATTAGAAATATATTTGACACAGAAAGCAAGCCCCCGTACACACCTTTACCCTCTGTACCTCTAAATATGCTAACTGCAAGAATGCAAAGCCCTGGGGGAATGGGAAAACATCCCTATCTCTGCAGTTACATCATACTGTTCCTAACATGGACAGTTATTCCTGCGATGAAACCCAGTGGGATCAAGCCAGCATATTCATACAGAATGTTTACATCTCCATGATAAAAGTTTTAATTAGCAATGAAGAAACAAGAGTTAGCTAAGAAAAAATAAAAGCATGTAAACCAAAGGGGATGAGCTTGGGTTACAGCTTTTGTAAACTTGTAATTACTCAGTTTTCACATTAGCATAAACAGCTACCAAGTAACAGAGACAGGCTCCTTCAATGAAGACATAATTTGAAAAGCAGCTTTAATTTAATTTATAGTTAAAAATACAAGAAAGCTTTTGTGAAAAAAAGTAAAACTAACAAGTTCCTGTTAAAACATTTAAGGACATGGAATAAATAAAAAGCTTGTGCCTGGTAAGAGTTCAGATTTATGAGTATTCAGAATGATTTTCTGGACTCTCTCTTTCTCTCTCTCTCATCTAGAAAGCATGTGAATATACAAGTGAGTTTCAGCACCTATGTTTTGTGTCTGTAAGGCTAATATATTTGTTAGACTGAAAAAAGACTGATCTGTTTTGAAAGTGGAATGATATTTCTTCAGAAAGTGCTAAGGATACACACAACAGATTATATGAGTACTTTTTTTTTTTACTGTAAGATAAAATAGCTCAGTGTTTTTATTTATGTATGTATGTTTTGTGAAAGTGTCAAGTAAGAGTTATTATTAGTATGTGAGGCAGACTTTTTTGATGCAAGCGATAAGTCATGCTGAAATCATTTGTTTACACTGGTAACATAAATAAACTTTCTAGCTATGGCTCTTGGGTGACATAAGAGCAAGAAAGAGATGAATAGAGAGAGAAAGAGAAACGGGCATCCTCAATTACATATGAAAGGACTTCCTGCATGTTTAAAGTGGCAGGTATCCACTGACTGAGAAACAGAAGAATGCAAAGTAATTCAGATCATTATGACAGATTGTAGATGGCATAATTTATCATTAATATGAATAAATAAACCTTGTACTTCCTCAGACATTGTTATATTATGCTGCTTTACAAGTTTTCACAGAGTCTGACATACTGATGCTTTTGAATAATGCACTCTATGTGGTAACCATTCTTTTTATAAATCCCATAGAAGATTGTTTCCTTTTTTCATAACTCAGTATAAAGTACAGTTTTGTACCTACCATAAATGTAGATGTCCGATAGGTATGCATCTGCAGTCCTTACATATGGGTTGTCCTGCCTCAGGCAGCCCTTCGGTCGGCTGGATTCCAAAGTCTGGGTCCGGCGTCGGCTGATGTCGCCCCTTTCCCGACGTCAGAGCGGCTGGGATATAAAAGCATCAGCCGACGCCATCTTCCTCAGTTTTTCTTGCCCCAGATGCCAGTTGCCCTCTAAGTAAGGCTAAATTTGGAGAAATGGGAAAATTCCAAACATGCACAGTAATAAAAAACAAATACACCATAAAAGATAATCCCAGCTAGCTAAAAGAGGGATAAGTACCCATAGTATACCACAGAGGGGTAGGAGGGAGGGAAAACCTGACTGCAGATGCATACCTATCGGACATCTACATTTATGGTAGGTACAAAACTGTACTATGTCCTTCAAGGATGCATCTGCAGTCCTTACATATGGGTAGAATACCATAGCCCAACTGGGGGAGGTAGGACCTAAGAAAAGGATGGTGTAGCTAACATGCCCTGCAGGACTGCACTGGCAAAGCCTGCTCTGGATCTGGAATATAAGGGCAAGTTGTAATGCTTGGAAAATGTATGCACGGAGCTCCATGTAGCAGCTTCTAAAATGTCCTTTGTAGCCACTCCTCTTAAGAAGGCTGTGGAGGTGGCTGTTGCTCTGGTGGAATGAGGCCTTATGTTAGCTGGCACAGCTTTACCATGAAAAGAGTAGCAGAACCGAATGCAATTTCCTATCCATTTTGAAATTGTCTGTTTGGAAATTGCTTTTCCTTGTACACCAGCAGCATATGCTACAAAGAGTTGGTCAGTTTTTCTGTAAGCCTTAGTTCTGTCCAAGTAGTAGCACAACTGTCTGTGGATGTCCAAAGTATGCAGAAGTTTCTCTCCCTTATTTTGTGGATTTGGAAAGAAGGTTGGCAGGTGAATAGCTTGGTTCAGTAAAACTCTGGATACCACCTTTGGCATGAATGAAGGATTGGTTCTCAAAGAGACTCTGTCCTGATGAAAAATGAGAAAAGGCTGTACTGCCATGAGGGCCTGCAACTCAGATACTCTTCTTGCTGAGGTTATGGCCAGAAGGAAGGCAGTCTTCCAGGATAGGAATTGTAGTTCTGAAGATGCTGCTGGTTCAAATGGAGGAAGAGTTAATTTTTCCAACATGAAGTTAAGGTCCCATGTAGGCACTGGTGGTTTCCTTGGAGGGTTGATGTTTTTTATCCCTCTTAGAAACTGTTTTAGTAGAGGATGAGAGAATACAGGAGGGTCAGTGTTGTACTCTGCTGAAATTGCTGAAGCATGAATTTTTATGGAGGAATAAGAAAGGCCATTATGGAGCATTTCAGCCAAGTATTCCAGAATATGTGGAATGCTCATAACTGTCGGGTCTTGACCCTTTGTGGTGTTCCAAGTACGAAATCTTTTCCATTTTGCTGAATATGCTTTTCTTGTGGAAGGACGGCGGGCTTCCATGATGATATCCTGCACCCTCTTGGATAGTTTATCCTGGTGAGGAGTCAAGGTATTTTCCAGGCTGTCAGTTGTAAGGTTTTGAGGCTGGAGTGCAGAGTCTTGTAATTGTGTTGTGTCAGTAGAAGTGGCCATTGTGGTAGAAGCCAAGGTTTCGTGCGTGACATGCTCCTTAACAGTGGGTACCAGTGTTGTCTTGGCCAGTCTGGAGCTATCAAAATTACTTTTGGTTGCTCTGTCCTGATCTTCAGTAAGACCTTTTGTCATCAGTGGCAGCGGTGGGAATGCATATACTGTTAGAGCATTCCAGCTGAAGGAGAGAGCGTCCACCTTCGATGCTTGAGGATGGCATGTCCTTGTGCAGAATTTCCTCAGTTGATGGTTGTGGTGGGAGGCAAATAGATCTATGTCCGGCCTTCCCCATGATTGTGTTATCTGGAGAAAGATATCTGGGTGTAACATCCATTCGTGTGGATCCATGATGTATCTGCTCAGGCTGTCCACCAGTACATTGTCTTTTCCTGGTACGAACTGGGATTTTGGCTCTATATTGAGTTTTAGGGAAAGTTCCCACAGATTCATCACCAGCCTGCAAAGAGGGTATGAATGGGTACCTCCTTGCTTGTTTATGTACCACATAACTGTAGTATTGTCTGTCCTTATTAACAGGTGACCTTGGTGCAGGAAGTGCTTGAAGGCCTCGATTGAATGTATCACTGCCAGCATTTCCTTTTGGTTGATGTGCAGATGTAATTCTTTTTGTGTCCATTGTCCTTGAATGCACCTGCCCTCCATGTGTGCTCCCCATCCATGATCTGAGGCGTCCATTGTAATGGTTTGGCTGGCATGCGGCTTGCTGAAAGGCAGGCCTATGCTTGACTGGCTTGCTTTTGCCCACCATAGGAATTCCTTTTGAAGGCATGGAATGAGGGGGATCAGAGTTTCTAGGCTGTGACAGTGCTGAGACCATAGACTCCTTAGGTACCATTGTAGTTTCCTCATATGTAGCCTTGCTTGTGGAATCAGAAGAATGCAAGATGCCATGAAACCCAGGGCCTGCAGGATTTTCCTTGCAGTTAGCTGGGTCTGTGTTGTCAGATTTCTGAAATAGTCCGGTAGTTGTGCTTGTTTTTCTTCTGTGAGAAAAGCCATTTGGGTGTTTGTATCCAGTTTTGCACCCAGAAAAATAATACGTTGGGATGGAACAAGTCTTGATTTCTGAATGTTGACTGTGTATCCCAAGGCCTGTAGTAGTCGGATGGCATAGTTTAAGTGTTTTACCAGTGTTTGCTGGCTGTCCACTTGTATAAGGCAGTCGTCCAGATATGGGTATATTTGCATCCCCTGAAGTCTGCAATGTGCAATTACTGATGCCAGGCATTTCGTGAATACTCTGGGCGCAGTAGATAAGCCAAAGGGCAATGCTGAGAATTGATAATGCTCTGAACCTGCAAGAAATCTGAGGTGTCTTCTGCAATTTTGTCTGATAGGGACATGCAGGTATGCCTCCTTGAGGTCTAGAGTTACCAGCCATGACCCCTTGCCCAGCATGGGAAGGAGTTGCTGTAAGGTCAGCATTTTGAATTTTGGCACAATGAGATAAGTATTCAGTGCGGACAAGTCCAGAATAGGTCTCCATTGCTTTTCTTTTCTTGGACCAAGGAATAATCTGGAATAAAATCCTTGTCCTTGTTCTGTGAGAGGAACATTTTCTATTGCTTTCATTTGTAGTAGTTTGGAAATTTGTTTTAAAGCCTCTGCCCTTTGGTTTGGTGGCAGGTTTGGCATGCCTTGTCTTTTTGGTAATGTATGAAAATGGAACCTGTATCCTTTGTCTATTATTTGCAGTGTCCATTTGTCCTTTGTAATACTGTGACAGTTTTTTGAGAATAAAGATAGCTTTCCACCCAAAGGTGCTTCCAATTGAGCCCTGATTGGTGGGGTCAAGGTCAAGTCATTCAGATGGTCCTTGTGTAGTAGTTGTAGGCCCTGCAGCACCTCTCTGGTTAGGAGGCTGCCATTGACGCCCTCTGTAGGAGCCTCAAGCTTGCCCTCTACCTCTGGCACGCCTGTTCCTGCCTCTTTATGATCTGTCTGTGTCCGGAAAGGACCAATTCTTGGAAGGCCAATTTCTACTGAATCTTGGTGGTTGGACCTGGAGAAAATCTTTGACTGTTTGTACAGATTTAGCCTTTTCCTCAAATTTCTTTAAGACCTCCTGAGCCGTGGAGCCAAATAACTTTTATTTTTCCAACGGTGCATCTAGAAGCTTTGCTTTAACATGATCTGGCAGAGACCAACTTGTAACCACGCCACAAAATGTAATACCCACACAGTAAAAAAGCAGAATCCGGTACAATAAAAGGCTGTCCAAAAATTCAGGCAGAACATCCAAAATAAGAAATCTGATCTGGCAGAGATTGTTCTTTCAGCCAAGCATGTCTACGTATGACTGCCCCTGTCATTGCTGACCTACATGAAGCTTCCAATGCATCATAACCACACTGCAAGAAATGGTTGCTAACCTGCTGGGAGTTATGTACCAGATCCTGAAGTGCCTTGCGATCTAGGGGTTCAGGTGAAGATAGTTTTTTATGCAATTCATCTAACAAATACTCTTGGTACTGTATCATATGGAATTGACAATTCAATGCCCTCATAGAAAGAGTGGCAGAAGTATACACTTTTTTACCCCATCTCTCTAAAGCCCTGGACTCCCTTTCAGAAGGAAGTGGATTTTTGGTAGTGGAGGTAGTAACCCCTTTAGGGCCCTGGGAAATAGTTTCTGGGTCAGCAGAGTGGCCCTTGTAAAGGAAGTGATGTGAGTCCGGGACCCTGTAGTACCTGTCGGGTTTGATAGGAGCCAGAGGAAGGGAGTCTGGTGAGATACTAGACTCAGAGTACACATCATCAATGACATTTAAAACAGGAGGAATAGCCAAAGGTCTATGCTGAGATAAATGCAAAAAAGTCCTTAACCTTTTCCTGGAATCAGAGAATTCCTGGCCCTGCCATTTGAAATGCTCTCTCATGGAGTGAAGTGTCTCCCCAAAGGACAACTCTTCAGGAGGGGAGGCCGAGGGAATAGATTCCTCTGCATCAGAATCCTCGTAGGCTGTGAAGGCCTCCTCTTGGTAGTCTGATAGAGCAGAGTCTTCTGAGGCCTCATCAGAAGACTGGGGGTCTGTGTGCTCAACCCTGGGCCTTTTGTCTAGAGGAGGGTGAGAGCCCCTGTCCGGATGTGGCTGAGAGCCCCTAATTAAGGAAATAAGGTCCTCAGCTAAAGTTAATGTTAGAAAAATATATATATTCACATATGTGCTGCCTAGAAAATATATTTACATACATGCTGCTTAGAAAAATATATATTTACATATATGCTGCTTAGGAAAATGTGTATTCAAACATTCAGACATATATAAATTGTGTGGTCAGATATATAGAGAAATGTGTGCTTTAGATAGGAATAAATGTACTTAAATCTATAATAGGGAACAAAGACTGAAAAGTAGTATGATATGTAATGCATTTAATTCTGTTTTACTAGAATAATAGTAGAAATAAACTCGCATATTATTGCTTGAAGCATAAGCTGCAGTGTAATCAGAAATTTGGCCTTGGCAGCGTTCAAGCGCAGCCTGGCTCATGTCTTTCAAGTAAAGATTATTTTGCAAAGTTAGAAAATAATAAATCTGCCTGCACGTGTGTCTTTTCCTGCTTCCACCAAAAGAATAGTTTGTGCACTATCAGAGATAGTGTCCAGCTGGTAAACAAGAGAAGGAACAAAGGAAAGCTTTTAAGAAGACATGCACCCATTGTATTGAACTAATCTAAGAGCCTTGAATTGGCTACATCCTCAGAAGGACATTGTGACTGACCAGGTGCTTGCAAGGCTGTAACATTCTCATGGGAAAAAGATTTTTTGAAAAACACCATCTCAGCACTTTTTTCATAAGTTACTATGTAAAGACCCTGTCACTGACCACGTCAGTGAGGTGGGCAAAAGCTGATAATAAACTGTATAAAATGTCGTCTGTCACACCAATAAAGCAGTCAAAATTCTGTACAAGTTTGTGTATGGTTTTTTGCCTCCTAATGTACATTAGAGTATTAGAGTTTTAGATACTTGAGCTTTCCTGCATTACTGTTTGTTATTGACTGTCATTATTTTTTTAATGCCAGATGAATTTTACAGTCTGACTTTAACAAATTTATTTAACATTTTGGTCCTAATCGTGCCGGAATTCCCTTGGTAAGCTGCAGGTCAGAATATATAGGTGGCACCGAAATCTGCGGGAGAGAAGGAAAGACCTCCGACTGAATTGTCGTATCTAAAGAGGCTGTCCACTTGTCTGATCTGTGGCCGAAAAGCGGAAAACTGGATCCTAAAAAGAAGTATCCGAACAGTAAGCGGGAGGCTCGGGTAAGCAGAATTCCTCTCTTTGTTTTTGTTTTAGATCAGGGACCAGGTTACACTGTGCTATTGCTAAGGTTTGTGATAGCAGGGAGAGAGGTAGTCGAAGTATTGTATCTTGAGTCATAGATCAGGAAGTAAACAAAGCAAAGTAAAACAGTCATTCTAGACACTACTGTGAATACGGGGAATAAGATACCACGTGGTACAAGAGAAAGGGTTACGTAACAGTTCTTTTTTTTTTCTTCTTTCAGAGACATGGGAAATGAATGCACTAAAGGGTCACGTGACCCGCCCCTGACAGAAGATGCAAAGTATATGCAATTGCAAAGAGCAGATAATGTGAGATATTTTTCAAAATGGGTTAATAAGTATGACTTTGATGGTAAATTAGATAAAATATCATTAGTAAAACTTTTGAAACAGTTAAAATCTGACGCAGAAGGTCAGGCAAAAAAACAACAACAGTTGGGTGTTCCTCAAGCACATAGGTGGATTGAGGAAGTGAACCGAAGGGAACAGAAAAACAAAAATGCAAAAGCATTATTTTTAGACAAAGAGGATAATAATATAATAGTAGCATCGGTCCCTCCCCTACCACCTCCTCCGATGCCTTACTTAGAATATGAAGCGGGAGGGCGGGCTGGACCCCCCCCACGTTATCCAGAGACAACAGGGATATTAAGACAACCATTTGTAAGAGAACCTATCGGGACTAGATCCCGAACACGTCAAACACTTATAGATGTGCAACCAAGCGGAAATTCATTAGATGAGAGTGAGGAAATCTGTCCATTAATTGAAGTACCAAACCCACAGGCAGGACAGGAGGGCCAGGCCTCAACTCTCTTAGTGTATAGACCGTGGACACCGGAAGACATCCGAAAGCTACAGAAGGAATTCCCATCCAAAAATTAACTTTGAGAAATTTTTACAAGATTTACAGGGCATGAGATTGAGTTACCACCTAAATGGGGAAGAGGTAGAAAGAGTAGTTAGACAAATTTTAGGCCCGGACTGGCACATGATTTGTGGCGCCTGGAATGCCCGTGACGCGCAACTTAGGCCACTCCCACATAGTGACGCAGAACTAGATACTAGACTGAAGGGTCTTACAGACCGCATTACTGAAAAATGGAAACCTAGGGCAGACTGGACTTGTATTAACCAATGCGTACAACAAGATAATGAAACAGTAGACGCATACTATGGTAGATTACTAGAATGTTTTAATAACCATAGTGGCATGACTATTCCTGAAAATCAAAAGAATGACAGCTCATATGAACAGCAGTTGAAGAATGCATTTTTAAAAGGTTGTATTGCCCCTATCAATAGCTTCGTCACGAAGCATATGATAGATCACCGAACAAGTAGGCTTCAAGCCTTGTTAGAGTATGCTAGACATGCCGAAAAACATTTTAACAGTAAAAAGAAAAAGAAAACGCAGGTCTTCACAGCTGAAGACGGTGCGGAAGTTTTTGTAGTACAAACAGCCAAGAAGGGTAAGCGGAATACTCAGGGTAACAAACGTTCTGACAGAAACTCAGAATTTTATGAGGACAGGAAAAAAAGAGGTGAGTGCTTCAATTGCGGTAAGAAGGGACATTTGGCAAGGGATTGCAGGAGCAAGGCACCTGCGGAAAAAAAGGATAAGGATGATGAGGATTGACTAGATGGCAGTTATGCTGCTCAGCAGTCACTAGGAGAGACTAATGAGCAGGGGAATAATGTAAATACCTTAGAAGAAACAAATGACATGCAACCGGATGTAGAAGTTGGGGAAAGTGAAGTTTTGGACTTGGCATTACTGAGCTTAGAGCTCTATTTAGCAGACACTAAACCGGAAGTTACACTTCTGGTGGAAGGGAGAGAAATCAAATTTTTGTGTGATTCAGGAGCATCACGAACTTTGATACATCCTTCAAAGTTACCGGAACATTCTGAGTCACCCGATTACATATTAGTGAAAGCAGCAAACGGACAGCTGTACAGGGAACCACTTTCCCATGATATAGCAATAACTGACCCGTCGGTATGACCCAGAGAAGTAAAATAGTACTTTCTGCCAAATGCCCCATGAACTTATTAGGAAGAGATCTTATGCAACTTTTGGCATAGCAGTAGTCCCTACCATGAACGGTATGGAGGCACAGAGACAAACTGATACTTTTGTAGTACGATCGGAGGGTGAGGCCTATTATTGGTACAGCCAGGATCTGGTTACAACCGGTCCAGGGGCAGTGACCAAGGAACTGATGAATGTAGCCACCAGCAAGGTGCTTCCCCTCGATGTTGATCAGCAACATTTGTTACATTGTACCCTATACTATTGTAGCACATCAGGACCTGATAAAGAATATGAACAAAAATTGTTCAGGAATCCCGCAAATAGACTAATACTACGGACTTTATACTGGGACACTGAGGGCAATAGTGTAGTAAGTTGTTCATTACCTCAGGAGTTCTTGGAATTGTACAAATCCAATAAACTACCACATGTTAGCCTAACCAAAAACAGGAATGTTAGGTGGGTAGACTTGGGTGACAAAGTGACAAAATGGGAGAAACTAACTGACTTAGAGTTATCGGACTTAGGAATACAGAAACAAAAACTAAATTGGTTAACGCAAGCACGCCCAGCTGTACACTTACAACAGAGTGAAGACAGCTGACTGGCGTTCTTGATAGAAGAAGAAGAAAAAGCTTTGAGTGAAATACCAAATGTTCTTTGGTCAACAGGGAAATCAGATGTAGGACTTATTCAAACAGCAGGGCCAGTAGTTATTACACCAAAATCGGCCTTTAGACCAAGGAAGAGACAATATCCTTTGAGCAAGGATGCAGAACAAGGAATCAAACCTATCATAATGGCATTACTTAAGAAAGGGATACTGGTAGAATCCTTAGATTCACCATGTAATACTCCTCTATTTCCTGTTAAAAAAGCAAACGGGGAATGGCGGATGGTACAAGATTTACAGGCTGTAAATGATGCGGTAATACCAAGGGCACCTACGGTGCCAGACCCACATACCTTGTTAAATTATTTGAAGCCGCAACAAAAATATTTCACCGTGGTAGATATTAGCAATGCGTTTTTTTCAATACCTATCCACCCTGACAGCCAGCATTGGTTTGCATTCACATTTCAGGGCAAAAGGTATACGTACACCCGACTACCGCAGGGATATAGTGAAAGTCCAACAATATTCGCACAAGAGATGGCTAGCAACCTGGCGGGGTTTTCTCCACCAGGGGGCAGCCAAGTACTACTTTATGTAGATGACATCTTGCTTGCAGCTCCTACCCAGCAGCAATGTAGGGAAGACACAATAGCATTGTTGAAATTCTTAGCTGAGCAAGGGCATAAAGTGAATAAACATAAATTGCAACTTTGGAAAGAACAGGTTAAATACCTGGGATATGTGATATCCAAAGAAGGTAGAACATTAGATGAAGATAGGAAAACAGCAATTTTACAAGCACCAAGACCAACTACCAAAAAGGAAATGATGTCCTTTTTGGGAACGACTAATTTTTGTCGAAGTTGGATACCGAATTATGCTTTAGAAACGGCTCCATTGGCTGATTTAATATTTAAAACACCAATGGCAGCACAAGAAACACTACATTGGACACCGGAAGCAGAAGCAGCCTTTTGCAGACTAAAACAACTGATAGTCTCATCGTTAGTTTTAGGGCTTCCGAATTACCATAAGAAATTTTTCCAGACTGTAGATTGTAGGCAGGGATATATGACGTCAGTACTGACGCAACAACATGGCGGCAAGCAACGCCCATAGCTTACTATTCATCACAGTTAGATCCGTGGCACGATCATTACCACCCTGTGTACAAGCAGTTGTCGCAGCAGCTATGGCAGTGCAAGCTTCGCCTCAGTGGTATTGTTTCATCCTCTCACGTTGAGAGTACCTCATGCAGTTGCGATAATTTTACTGCAAGAAAAAATAGCATTTTTATCCCCTGCCAGACATCTTTCTTGTATGACCATACTATTGAGTCAACCCCATATGACAATTGAACGATGCACGACATTAAATCCATCGACACTACTTCCGATTCCTGTAGATGGCACACCACACAGTTGCCTACAGGAAATGGAACAAATAACCACACCCAGACAAGATCTTACTGATGTACCTTTAGCCGATGCAGAGGTGACATTTTTTGTGGATGGGTCCTGTAGACGAGGTCCTACAGGAAAGAACCTAGTGGGTTATGCAGTAGTGACTGATAACGAAATCATAGAAGCACAACCCCTGCAACATAACCTGTCAGCTCAAGCAGCAGAATTGATAGCTTTGACACGTGCTTGCACTCTAGCGAAAGACAAATGTGTTAACATATATACTGACAGTCAGTATGCTTTCTCTACAGTGCATGTCTTTGCACAACAATGGAAAAACAGGGAATGATAACATCTACTGGCAAGCCGATTAATCATGCACAATTGATTTTGAACCTGTTAGATTCTATTCAGTTACCCACTAGAATAGCTATCTGTAAATGTGCAGCCCATACCAAACAACAAGATAGAATTTCAAAAGGGAATGCTCGGGCTGATGCAGCTGCGAAGCAAGCTGCCTCAGACCTAGAAACTGTGCTTTTAAATGAAGAACTACAACCTTCTGAGACTCTAGATTTAGAAATGTTAAAAACAATGCAGACATTAGCTACAAAAGCAGAAAAGCAAAAATGGATAAAACGAGGAGCAATCCTTGAAGAAGGACTGTACATCTCCAAAGAGAAAAAACCCATATTGCCATCTAATTTATTTAGATATGCAGCTTTGTTGAGTCATGGGCAGAGCCATGTCTCAACAGGGGGGATGGTACAGTTAGTTAACAAAACATTCCAAACATACGGATTTACGAATTATACACAAAAATTTTGTGCAACATGTCATATTTGTAGCAAACATCATGCACAGGGAGCATTTAAACCGGCGAGGAGCTTTCCAACACCACCCTATCCGTTCCATACTATTTGTATGGATTTCATAGAACTGAATAAATGTGAAGGGAAAAATACTGTTTAGTGATCATAGATATGTTTTCAAAATGGGTAGAAGCTTTTCCAACCAGGAATCCGGATGCAGCAACAGTAGCAAAAGCCCTAGTGAAAGAAATCATTCCTAGATTTGGCATACGGAAAGAATTTATAGTGACTATGGAACACAAGGCGTAAACCAGACAATACTCCAGCTTGGGAGAATTTTTGGGATTTCTTTGAAAACCATTGTGCTTATCACCCTCAGTCAGCAGGACTGGTGGAGAGGTACAATGGAATTTTGAAAAACAAGTTGAGAAAATTAATGAGTGAGACTCAAAAGACTTGGATTTGCTGTCTGCCTTTAGCACTGCTGAGCATGAGAACTGTTCCAAATGTAAAGGGCTTAACCCCTTTTGAGGTAGTGTTTGGAAGGGCATATTGTGTGCCACAATGGAAGACCCTCATGCCTGCAGAGCTGGAGGCCGATGGCTCATTAGCTAGTTATATGAAGAAATTGTTAACAAATAAGACTGTTTTGCAGTTGAACTCTTTTTCAGATAAACAAGAAGCAAAACCGAGGCCGTGCTGACCCCGGGGTCCTGGATCTGGCTGAAAGTCATCAAAAGAAAGAACTGGGCGAGTCCAAAGTGGGAAGGTCCGTACCAGGTACTATTGGCAACACCTACTGCAGTAAAAATTGCTGAGAGATCATCTTGGGTTCATTTGACGATTGCAAACCGTTTAAAGAATTTAGTTTGGATAAACACCTTTTAACTGACATACCACAGGAACAGGATGGCCAGAAGCAGAGTGAATAAAAATGCGAAACAACCCCAAAGACATTGGTTCACTGGCCTACTGATCATACACTTATTAACTATGTTTGTAGTGACCTTTTTGTTGTTATGGTTTTTCTTACATATAACCACAGAAGTGAAATTGGTAAAACGTGATGAAGGACTGGCTATAGACTGGCACCCAAACTTTAACACATACCTGGCTATGAAACGAGTCTATGTAGAGACTATGAACGCTTTCAAATTGCTGGGTTTGTACTGCAATACCCACAGCATATGGAGGACTTTTGATGTCTGCTGTCCCCTTGGGGATAAATGAAACTTGGGAAAACCTATTATTTGATACAGGTACTGTGAGATCACAAGACAAAGTGGCATTATATTTACCCGTTACTCAGAAAGGAATTGTTTGTTTTGTTAAAATGATACACTCCAGGTTGGTTGGAGTAATTGTAACATAACTGTGTCTTACAAATGTTATATAAAACCTGTAGACCAAGGTAATAGTTGTAGCACGAACTATGGTTCGTATTTAAGCTTGATGAAAACAACATTGAGAGATGTGCAAAAAACTCCTGAAATATATAGACAATTATCTGTTATAGATAAGAAAATGTTTCATTCAGGGTTAACCCGCATCAGTACAAAAGTAGAAAACTGTTATTTTGTTTGTGGGAAAAAGGCCTATAAATGGTTACCTGAGAATTGGTCCGCAGTTGTTTTTTGGGTTATCTGGTTCCAGCCATAAGACATACTGCAGAATTGCCTCTGGGTAAAATACGTAATGTGAGAAATGTAGCTCAGCAAGCCGAGAATACAGTCAGAAAACCTGCTAATCCAGTGGGTAAGATTGAAGCAAGCTGGAAGGATCATTCGGCTGTGAAGGACAAAGAAAAGTTGACCCATATGGACTTGAGTGACAGTGTTATATCCTGGGCTGGGATATTCCCAACCTACGGAGCAGTCAAATCGATTTGGGAACTGAGGAAATTGTCAAAACTCCTCGAAGTAATGAGCAATGCGACTTTTTCCGCTCTTGAACTTGTGACTGATGAAATGAATGCAATGAGAACAGTTGTATTACAGAACCGAATGGCTCTCGACTTCACCCTAGCGGCGAGAGGTGGTACGTGCGCGCTTATCAAAGAAGAATGCTGTGCGTACATTCCAGACAACCAACATGAAATCAATGATCACCTGGAGGTAATACAGCAGGTGTCAGCAATGGCAGAACCAGGCCCAAACCCACTGACGAACTTTTTCCAGAATCTATTTGGGGGGTGGGGTCGGTCCTTATGAATATTCTGATAGCAATTTGTGTAGTACTGCTCATAATTGGAGCATGTGTCTGCTGCGGCATACCCTGTGTGAAAAAATTAGTTAAAGACTTAGTTGACATATCAGTAACTGAAACTATGTACCAAGACATGGAATTGAATTTGTTGATACCAAGTGGAAGCCTATCTGAAATATAAAACAAATGACTTACTTAGCTGAAAGCCCTTGAAAGGAAAAGGCTAAGAAATGAAATGATACTGTTTATGTTTCAAATAGAATGAAATGCATTAACAGGAGGGAGAATGTTAGAAAAATATATATATTCACATATGTGCTGCCTAGAAAATATATTTACATACATGCTGCTTAGAAAAATATATATTTACATATATGCTGCTTAGGAAAATGTGTATTCAAACATTCAGACATATATAAATTGTGTGGTCAGATATATAGAGAAATGTGTGCTTTAGATAGGAATAAATGTACTTAAATCTATAATAGGGAACAAAGACTGAAAAGTAGTATGATATGTAATGCATTTAATTCTGTTTTACTAGAATAATAGTAGAAATAAACTCGCATATTATTGCTTGAAGCATAAGCTGCAGTGTAATCAGAAATTTGGCCTTGGCAGCTCAAGCGCAGCCTGGCTCATGTCTTTCAAGTAAAGATTATTTTGCAAAGTTAGAAAATAATAAATCTGCCTGCACGTGTGTCTTTTCCTGCTTCCACCAAAAGAATAGTTTCAGCGCACTATCAGAGATAGTGTCCAGCTGGTAAACAAGAGAAGGAACAAAGGAAAGCTTTTAAGAAGACATGCACCCATTGTATTCGAACTAATCTAAGAGCCTTGAATTGGCTACATCCTCAGAAGGACATTGTGACTGACCAGGTGCTTGCAAGGCTGTAACATTCTCATGGGAAAAAGATTTTTTGAAAAACACCATCTCAGCACTTTTTTTCATAAGTTACTATGTAAAGACCCTGTCACTGACCACGTCAGTGAGGTGGGCAAAAGCTGATAATAAACTGTATAAAATGTCGTCTGTCACACCAATAAAGCAGTCAAAATTCTGTACAAGTTTGTGTATGGTTTTTTGCCTCCTAATGTACATTAGAGTATTAGAGTTTTAGATACTTGAGCTTTCCTGCATTACTGTTTGTTATTGACTGTCATTATTTTTTTTAATGCCAGATGAATTTTACAGTCTGACTTTAACAAATTTATTTAACAGTTAAAATCTGTGAACCTGTAGTGGATCCCTGAGGAGTAGTCTTGGGAGGGAGAGATTTTGGCTGCTTAGCAGCTTTAGCACGTGAAAATGCCTTAATGGACATGGATGCAGGAGGCCTGGCGCCCCATGTGCTGGGGTAGTTTTATCTAAAGAAATGGTGTCGGTAGGTTCCAGAGCACCGGTTTCCGAGGGGAATTCTATGACTGACTCAGAGGAGGCCTCCGGGGCCGAGGTTGTCGGTTGTGCGGTTTTGTCGGTTGGAAGCACCGAGGATTCTGTATCGGCAAGTACCGAGACACTCGCGGTAGGCCTAGGCACGGTTTCAGCCGAAACCACGGACCACGTGTGTCGGTCCTTGTCCTTCCGTTTTCTTGGTTAACTGAGTAGTCGGAAGCTCCGACGGCATCTTATAACAAAAACTATCCCCAAAAAATTCCTCTGCAAACTCCGAAGAGTGCGTCTGTTGAAGGAGGCACAGGCTGCACAGGCCGAGACATCGTGGTCTGGGCCTAGACAGGGGAGGCAGTAAGAGTGGAAATCCTTATGAGGTATTTGTTTCCCACAAGTTAAACAATTATTCACTTTATCTGACATCAGCTGAGGCAAGAAAGAGTCCCCAATGGGGTACTTAGCTTTTTGAAGTCTTCGGTAGCTGAATTTACAGGAGCTGGCCGACCGGCACTTGCGAACTGCTTCTGCTTCGGGCACCGTGCGGCAAGAAAGACTGGGGAAGATGGCGTCAGCTGACGCTTTTATATCCCAGCCGCTCTGACGTCGGGAAAGGGGCGACATCAGCCGACGCCGGACCCAGACTTTGGAATCCGGCCGACCGAATGGCTGCCTGAGGCAGGACAACACATATGTAAGGACTGCAGATGCATCCTTGAAGGACATCATTAACTGCTCTCTCAGTTCTTCATTGTATGTTCTGACATTGCTAGTTATAAGCTATTTGTAAGATATACATCTTTGGTCCTTTGAGCAGGATCTAGTAAAGGCTAGTGCACAGAATAGCCAGCAAAAGGTTTTCCAAACAATTCACATTAAACTTACTGACCAAGAACAATGACTGGTATGTTGCAGCACATCATAGCTAAACCTTATGTTGAGTTGATATGCAATGAAGTTTAATTCTTTGTGTGTGATTCAGCATGTACCACACCATGGTGTTACAAGGGATACTGCTCGTAGCATTAGCTCTTATCTAAAAAGTTGTAACCATGATAAAAATGGGGGACTTAAATAAAGCCTACATGGTGTTTTTTACTGTGTAGGCATCATGCCATGCTGTTTACATGAAAGTAAGCAGGTTTTAGATACAGTAAACACTGCTGAGCGGTGCGTATGCACTTGCCAACATGGAAAGTTCTGTGGCATGCAAATCACCTCATATGCAGGTGACTCTCATGCAAATGAGTCAGGTCGAGTGATCCAGTAAGCACATAGGCAGCTCTTCAGACAACTTGTAAGCGTCTGTAGTATACATGGAAAAATTCCATGTACAGAAGTGTAGACAGTCAAAAGGGGTTGTAAAAATGTAGATATATGGACAGAAATGGCATACCACATACAGATATGAGTGAAACTATCCTCTTGTGTACCTAAAAAATTAAAGGAAATACGTTAAATTAATTTGATTTGTTTTAATAATCTGGGCATGTTTGCCTGGTGTTCTGCAGAATGCAAACATGCTTTATAAAAAAAAAGAAAAAAAATTGGAAAAAACAAAATTAATATTATGTGACAGAAATGTATTACAGGACCTTGCATGGATAATCTACAAAGGTGCATTGGTGCTGTTGTTAATGTGGTAGGGCTATGAAGAGTGTAGTTTCCAGGCTGTGAGCATGGATCCCTATGCAAATGAGGTGGGGTTGCTGAATAAGATAAAGGGGTAATTGTGTCTGTATATCCCCTTCATGTAGGCAGCGAACCATGCTGGTGTTTACAGAGGAGGTAGCTGACATCAGCGGAGGGTGTGTCCAATGTCTTCTAAGCTTATTTCAGCTTAGCTGCACCTGTTTGCATGGTATGCCACTGTGCTGAGCATGTCTTTTCAAGGGGAGTGTTTGCACTAACTTCTAAGCTTTGTTTAGCTAAGGGGCGCATGTTTCTGCATGTTTGCATGGCACACCACTATGCTGAGAGTGGAAGTTTGGGGAGATGTACACTAAATACTAAGCTTTGTTTACCTACGGGGCTTGCGTTTGCATTGCGTGCCACAGTGCTCAGTGTCTCTAAAAGCCAATGACATACTAATTAGTTTTGATCCCTGTTTAACTTAAACTAGGGCCATTAAATGATGTTACTGATATACTAGGTAGGTGGAATGCATCACAAGTAGCCAATCACACAGTCAGCACCTACAGTAGAGCACTATGAAGTATGCATACACCCTACAAACTGATTTTTCCCTAATACCCTGGACCACTGAAGTACAGACTTGGGAATTTTAACTTACAGAATGCTAGGGGCTGCTGCAGGTCTGCTGCACCTGTATGTGCTAGATGCTGAAGTCAGTGCTGCTGGTGTTGCCCATAATAGGCCAAGACAGAGAAGGAGAAGAGTGTTTAGGCCCAGGGTAACCTTGCAGGAACTACATGAGCTGGAGATTGTAGAGCGCTACAAGGTGGACAGGGACATACTACAAGAACTTACTGAGCTGTGCCATCCTCAACTCAGACCCAGACCCAGCAGAGGGAAACCCATCTCAATGGAAACAAAGGTGCTTGCAGCCCTTAGGATACTAGTTACAGGTACTTTACAAATACTGACTGGGGACATGATGGGGGTCTCACAGGCATCAGCATCCAGGGTACTCCACCTGTTCCTGGATGTCATGCTACCACATGCCAGTGAGCACATTTCTTTTCCCCTCACCCCTGCGGCAAGGCCTAGCAATATGCAATACTTCTACCATGTAGTACACTACCCTGAGGTACTGGGTGCTATAGATTGCATTCATGTACACATTAAGTTACCACCCAGTGAGGTTAGAATCTAAGTCAACCGCAAGGGCTACCACTCCATCAACTGCCAGGTCATGTGTAATGCCCAGGGGATTATCATGAATGTGTGTGCTGGCAGCCCTGGCAATTATCATGACTCCTAAATCTGGAATGCATCACAGCTGTACCAGATGTTTGCTGGAGGGGCATCCCACATGGCCATTTACTGACTGGAACCATGGATGATGACACCCATCAGAAATGCACACACACCCATGGAAGAACACCATAATGAGGCACACACACAAACTAGGGAACATCATACAGCAGGTGTTTGGGCTTCTGAAGTCATGATTGTGATGCCTCGATATATCTGGTGGAGCCCTGCAGTACTCTCCAGCACATGTGCACATCTGCTCACAGTATGTGCTAAGCTGCACAATATGCTCCTGGAGAAACAGTTGCAGCAGGATCAGCAAAGGGAAGGGATACACAGCCCCCCTCCAGTGCCCAGTTCACCACAGCCACAGTCACAGGAGGACTGGGAGGAAGAACCCCCTGATGATGTCCCTGTAGGAAGACATAGGCATGCTCAGTATGTCCTGGCTTTGGCTAAGAGACAATGCATATCACATTCACTGACAATCTAGGGCCCTAGGGACTGATGCCGTACTCCTACCCGCATATATATATTAAATTTTTTGATGCCAGGCAACCCACACAACCTGTATCTGTCCATGTATTTGCTGTGTACTGCTTGCATAACACAGAGTCAGCCCTGAACTACAGTCCTGTCAACTGCTGCATCCGTAAGTTAAGTCTCTAACCTACACACTACTTCTAAGGATTACTATAATATGGTATTGTATGTATGGATCTGCTGCATTTATACAAGGAAATATAGTAGGCTATGTGGACAGAAGTAACATCCACATGGGACTACAGATACCCAGTGCAATAGTATGTCTTCCTTAATAATCACTAGGCCTCGTTGTTGGAATATTCACTACATCAGTCAAGGCAGATGTTAAATAGTGGGGGGGGTCACATGATAATTGGACTACTGTCTATCCCAGCAGATCATGTGCTGTTGTTCCCCAACCTCCAACACAGCAGTGTTCCCATATAACTGCTTTAACAGTAAGTCAGCAATGGTATATCAGCAGACCAGGCAATCTCAATGCTGTAACATAGAATTTGATTAGATTACACATTGTATGTCACAAATAATGCAGAAATAACAAATGTACATATTTATGCTGTTGATTGTGTGATGAATTTCTCCTCTCTCTCTCTGTGGCAGCCTGTGTGGGTCAGTGGTCTACGGAAGTTAGCATGGGTGATTGTGTTGATGGTTCAAACCTGGAAGTAGTCACATCTTTTGCATATGAGGTATAAATATGTTGGTGTTTTCACAGACTGTCAGTCTATGTGTGGTGTAACATTATGAATCTCAGTCACATATTAAGTGCAGCAGGCAGCTGGGGAATTCTGCGGACATTATGAGTGAAGTGCAGTACTGCAGAAACAGGGACAGATGTTATTGTCTGTAACACACAAAATCCCAGACTGGAGTACAGGTTGGTGTGGCCTGGAGTCACTTTATAAGTACTGACAGTCCCACTGGGCATGCCCATATACTTAGTTAAAATGAGCACAATTCTGTTGCCCCTTCATCAAAATTACCTGTTATGTATAGATATGTCTATACATACAGATGTATATGTATACACATCCATCTGTCACTGTCTCTCTCACACACATACTTAGTATATCTATCTCTATGTAGTGTGAAATAGATATATACTGATATCTATATATATATATATATATATATATATATATATATATATATATATATATATATATATATATATATATATATATATATATATATATATGTGTGTGTGTGTGTGTGTGTGTGTGTGTATTTATGTGTCCATATCGCATAGATATGATCACCTTGGTAATTTAAAAAAGGTAGGATTTTGCAGTATTTTATTTCCAGCATGTGATGTGCCCCCCCCCCCCGCCAAAGGACTGACCACAACAAGTCCTGCTGATGTCATCAAGCATAACATGTCCTAAACTGATAGTACTAGCAGACATGAGGTGTGTTGCATGCATCACATACTGTGATCTGTAGTGTGTACCATTACATAGATAAGTGTTCTCATCTACATACAGCCAACTTGTACAACATGTGTGCCTTGGCATGTCCTGTACGCAGTGATTGGAAGTGGTACTAGCCTCAATGTAGCCATGTTTGTGTGTGAGCCTGTTAGAGCATTTTACATCATGTTATGGAACCATAGGATGTTTGAAGTTCACTAGGATAATGGCCATACAGCCCTCACAATCATAAACATCTTTATACCCATAGTTACAGGATCAGCACATATTGCCCCAGTCCAAGAGGGGCACAGGCAGATGCCCTGTGTTGAGATGATGGTTGCCCAGCCAATCATACAGATGGCATGTGCTGAGATGCACTGAGGTGCTATGTGTGCTATTAGGCAGGGTTCTGTTTCAAGTGTCTGTTTACGTCTGCTAGACAAATCTCTCCCACAAGCATGTAGTACTAATGTCACATATGAAGTTAATGTTCCTACAGTGAGCTATCCATCTACTATGCCTCCTACAGATAGGTAGCATATGCAATCAAGCAGGGTCACACATTGCCCCGTATGCAAGGCACAGATCACCTCTGAGTGGTTTACATGCCAGAGGCGACAATGAGACTCACTGCAGACGATCCCCATTGAACACATACTGAAGATGACAAGTATCCTTGTGATGGACCATACCGCTGTGTGCAATTGCCAGTACTACTTGGAAAGGTGCATCAACAGATGGCCATTGCACTTAGATATTGGCATGCTGAGGGAAGAGTACTCGGAGGTAATGAGTATGTTACTTACAGCTGACTGTGACCTCAGCTATGCCATATGATTCCTGGCATACCACTGTAGAGACATGGTGATTTGAGGTGTAAACTTGTGTGGTCAGGTCTGTGTGGCCAGTTCTTTCATCCCTGAGTATGTGCATCACATGTTGCAATGGATGTGCTACTTACCACATACATAGGTCTAACTGATAGAAATTATACTACATATATATTTGCATGGAGTTTATGGCCATTAATATATCAACAGGCATGTGTTCGCAATACCTTCTTGCAGGATAGTGACATACCACAGAGACTCTGTGAGTGCTCACAATTTGCAGGCATCAGCCAACATTGCTAGCCACAGTCAGTCAGTAGTCATGTGTATTTTTGTTAAATGAATTCCAAGCAGTAGAGGACCCATGACTGAGCCCTGTTGAGCACTGCTGCTTACAGATCAGCTATTGGAGGTTCATAGGTTCATAGGTTTATAATAGGCTATCTGCCCTAAGGCATTTATAAGCCTAGCCCAAATTTTTGTGGCTTACGCCACCCCTTATATGAAAAAATACTGTGCCCATTAGTTTGTTGTGCCTCTGTCCAGCAGTGACACAGAGATGATTCCCGGGGTAAACCTACGATCTCCCATCCACAGGTCTAGATTTCTCTTGAACAGAGTCAGTGAGGTGCTCTGCCTCACATGGACCGGGATTTTATTCCACAGCATAGGGAGTCTCTGAGTGATAAATCTATCCCTCCAGCACGTCCTATTTATATCCGTGCTAAGGTTTAAGTCACTTGCTCTAGTGGTTTTGGTGGATTTGGATTTTTGAGGTGGAGCATGTCCATTAATTCGGGTTGGACATGGCCTTGTATGTCAGGCACATGTCACCTCTGAGCAGACGGTATGCGACTGAATAGAGCTGGAGTTTCTTCAATCTGGCAGCATATGACAGATTTTGGAGTCCCTTTATCCTTTTGGTGAGGAACTTTTGGGGTCTCTCCAATTGCTGCAGATGTCGGGTGAGATACATCCCGAATGGGGCATTGTACTCGATCATTGGTCTGATAAGTGAAGAGTACAGGGGAACAATGACCTCACTAGATCTGGATGTGAATCCCTTCATGATCAGGTGGGCAATGTAGAAGGTCTTTCTAACCACTTTAGCAATGTGAGTGTCAAAAGAAAGGCCAATGTCAACCTGGGTCCCCAGGTCCCTGATAACCCCTTCTGTGCTTAGTGGATTGCCACCTATATGGTAGCTTGGGGTTACCTTGTTTTTTCCGAAGGGTATGACTATACATTTTTTGGCGTTTAACTTCAGGCCATGACTCTGGCACCAGCTATCTGTTTCCGTGAGTCCCTTCTGAAGGATATCCGTGTCCGATGCACTTTCCACTATGGCGCCCAGTTTGCAGTTGCCGGCAAACTTTGTCGGCCAAAGTGCTTCGATGTTGGCCTGTACTTCTGAGAAGTAGATGCCAAACAATAGGGGCCAAGGACCGAGCCCTGTGGGACACCACTTGTGACCGGCTTGGAGTCTGACACAGCGCCAGCAACTCTAACCCTGTGGGTTCTGTCCTTAAGCCAGTTTGCAACCCATCTTGTGACATATGGGTTTACATTTAAGCTGGTAAGTTTTTCTACAATACCCGAGTGGGGTATTGTGTCGAAAGCCTTGCAAGGTCAAGGTAGGCTGTATGGACTGCCTTTCCTCATCAATGGCCTTGGTGACTGTTTTGAAGAAGTCGACCAAGTTCAAAAGGCATGATCTTCCCTTGACAAAGCCAAACTGGGTCGGGTCCAATGTCTGCAAGTCCCTATATCTTTGTTTATGAGCTCCATTATGATCCTCTCCATAGCTTTGCAGACTAGACTTGTTAAGCTTATGGGGCGTAATTACCAGGGTCCGTAGAGGCACCGCCTTTGTGGAGTGGGACAACAGTTGCCGTACGCCACTCCTTGGGCACGTATCCTGTGGTAAGGCTGAGATTAAACAGCTGCCTTATGTGCGGGTTTAATTCCTCATTTAGCTCGTAGCACACAGCCGGGGACACCATCCGGTCCCATTAATGCTGTGTTTTTAGCTTTAGAGAGAGCAGCTTTCACCTGCGCATTTGAGATGTCCGGGAGGCTACACTCGGCTGGGATAGTTATCTCTCCTTTAGGGGAGGGGGTGAAGTTTGCACTGAACCTGTCTGCCAGTATGTTGGCAATGTCTGTGGGTTCAGTGATTTTTGTATCATTTTGGACTAATTCTGAGCATATCTGGGAGTTTCCACCCAGGTTCCTAACATAGCTGAAAAAGGCCTTATGATTGTCCTTTGAATCCATGGCAATTTTTCTCTCAAAATTGGCCTTAGTTGATTTTATGAGTGCTCATATTTTTTACTAATAATGATCAGGGGTGACTTCCCTTTTATGGATTTTGTTCTATCATGTAATAGCTTTCTCCTCTTATTGTAAAGTTTGTTAATGGCTGGGGTCCACCAGACTGGATGGTTGCCCTTTGTGGAAAGAGTCTTGGTTTTATTTGGGATTGCCTGATCCATGCAGTCCTGGAGGTGTTCATAGAAGGCATTTGTAAGGGCTTCCGCAGCTTGGGTTGTGGTTTCCACTGGCTCAGGGGCCTTGAAGGATACCACACCAGTCTTGAGTAGTGTGAAGTTTGCTTTAGAGAAGTTCTTCACTATGGTCTTTTTTGTTTGGGGTGGGGGATGTGGATTTCCAGTGAGATTAGTTTATGATCAGATCTCACCAATGAGGGATATACTTCCGGTGTGGAGCATTTTGTCCCCATGTTTGTGACAATGAGATCTAGTATATTTTCTCCTCTCGTGGGAAAAGTGACTAGCTGTTCCATGGCACTTGAATTTATGAACTCCAGGAACCGTTGGGCTAGAAAGTTAGGGCTTGAGTAATGTTCCCAGTCTATATTCGGGTAGTTGAAGTCACCCAATATGATGGTGTTTGGAGATACATTTATACCCTCCAGTGTCTTCAGGAAGGCTGTGTGGGGTTCCTGAGTTTGAGAGGGTGGCCTGTAGCATGCTACAATTTGTAGAGCAGTTTTGCCTATGGTTAGTTGCACCTGGATGGTTTCCAAAGCTTCGTGCGTTGCCACCAACCTGGAGGTGTGGGTATCCTTTATGAATATGGATACACCCTCCTTTTGTGGTGTGGTCCGGGTTTTGGAGCCGAACGCATGATATGAGGTAAAACCTAATAGTGCCGGGTGCTCTCAGGAGCCTTGAACCAGGTTTCAGTTACAGCACAGACATCGATGTTCTCCATACTGAGAAGGGCCTCGAGTGCGTGCATTTTGAGATTTAGACTTCTGGCATTGAGCAGCATTACCCTCAGTTTCTTCCCATTTTTGTTTTCTAGGGTGGTAGGTTTAGAATTTGAGCCTTGCCTAAAAAGGCACTATGGGGTGGCAAGAGCCTTAGCCAATATCCGGAATCCCAGGGTGACAGGTGCAAGCCATCCCTCATGGCAGCGTGGCTTGTCAAGCATGTCATCCCAGGCAGACAGACACTGGATCCCCTTTGAATGACACCAGACATTAAGCCAATTGTTAAAGCTGATCATCTTGTCTCTATATTGTGGCATCATTCTTGGTGAAGGAAGGATACTGCTCAGGGTTAGGGTCATACCTGCCTGGGCTACATAGTCAGAGAGCTCCTCTATGTCTCTTTTCATGTAGTCCAGGGAGGTACGTCTCAGGTCGTTCACACCAGCATGGACAATGACTGTGTCATATTTGTACTTGCCGTGGAGTGACCCGAGTGCTTGTGTTATGTGGCGGATTCTAGTGCCCGATAGGCAGCTTACTGTGACCCTCTCCTTGTTCAGCCTGGTGAGTGGGACGTCAGTGTGTCTGACTATGGAGTCACCTATGACAAGTATGTTTGGTGTTGGATGTCGCTATGCTGCGTATGTGTGTCATCAATGGGCCACTTAGTGAGCCCTACAATGACAGTATCATGGATGCCTGAGTGGGTGCTTTGTAAATGTTGCCTGAGCCAGACTTATAGTCAGATGGCTTGGCTCAGTCTAAGGGGTTGTATGCCCTGATGTACCCTCACCCAGGTCCTTGGTGACTGCCTCAGAAATGTCAACCATGTGTAACAGTCATGCTCCCCCTATCACACATCCAAACTGTGTACAGTCAACTGTGTGTAGATCACATATATGTGTGCTGATCAGCTCCTTGATGATTGCCCTATGGGTATACAGATATGGATACTTAGACAAAGAGGTGTATAATTATATTAGTCAGTGGATGTACCACCTCTGTGCAAGGGTATAACAGTTGCCGTTGTCCATTCAGCTGGTGTGCAGCCATTAGTGTCAGTAGGATTGCAAGAGTTTCCCAATGGTGTTAGTAATCCTTGTCAGATCACATGTGGGATGCAGCCTGGAATGTTAGCATGTGCAATAGATGCTGTGTATCTTCCAGTGAGAGGCCAGTTATGAATTGCTCTGTAAATATGTAAGTTATGGCACAGATTGTAGGAATGTCATGTGTCACATGGTGGGGACAAGGGAGTATAGTTGATGGTGACAGTGGGGGAGTACAAGTTATGCATGAGTACAGACTCATCATATGTGGCATCATGATGTATGAGGTCACCGACAAATTGGGCCGGTCACATATGTAACTACACTGTCTATTGTAGTTCTGCTGAATGTAGGTGGCTACTTTTGTCACTTACAGTGTCTACAGAACATCACAACAACACTATGTGCTTTTCTTAGCTGAGGAGGTAGTGCCTCCATGTTAGGGGGGCACCCTCACCCCAGCTGTTACACATCACTATCCACCTGTTATTGTACAGCCTGCTAATGACAGTTGTCCACCAGTAAGGTTTGCTGAGCCACCATTGATCCTGGGAACTATTGCCCTATTAGCCTGACGAGCCTGGTCTGCAAGGCCATGGAACGTATCTTCACGGAACTCATAAACAAAGGCATTGGTAACCTCCAAACTCTGGACCCCACCCAGATCGGGTTTGTGAAAGGCAGATCATGCCTTCTGAACCTGATCAACTTCTTTGAGGCAGTCACCAAAGCTGTAGATGAGAGTAAAGTAATTCACACAGCATATCTTGACCTCGCCAAGGCTTTCAACACCATCCCCCATTCTGGAATTATAGATAAACTCACTAAACTAGGTATAAATCCCTACATCACAAGATGGGTTGCCAACTGGTTCACTGACAGAACCCACACTGTAAAAGTTGCAGACTCCAAATCTGACTTCAAACCAGTGACAAGTGGAGTACTACAGGGTTCCATCCTGGGACCTCTCCTGTTTGGTATCTACTTCTCTGAAGTACAGGCTAACACAGAAAGCCTCTGGCTAATGAAGTTTGCAGATGACTGCAAACTAGGAACTATAGTCGAGTCCCCAAATGATGTGAACATCCTACAGAAGGGCCTAGCTGAGACAGATGCCTGATGTCAGAGGCACAGCCTCAAGCTCAGTGCCAAAACGTGCATTGTCATCCCCTTTGGTAAAAACTCTGTACCCATGAACTGCCACATAAACGGCAGTCTACTTAACACTGAATGTGTGATAAGAGACCTTAGGACCCAGGTGGACAGTAGTCTCTCCTTTGATAATCATATCACCAGAGTAGTCAGGAAATCCTTCTATGTGGCACACCTCGTCACAAAAGGATTCTCATCCATGAAAAGAGAGGTCATTGTTCCCCTCTGCTCGGTACTCATTAGACCCATTATAGAGTACAATGCCCCTTTTGGAATGCACCTCACAAGACATCTGCAGTAGCTGGAACGGCCACAGAAGTACCTCACAAAGAGGATTACTGGCCTCAAACAGATGACCTACACTGACCATCTCAAAAAACTCCAGCATTACTCTGTAGCATATCACCTACTCTAAGGAGATCTCTGCCTAACATATAAAGTTATGTTAAACCCAGAGCTGTTGGACATGCTACACCTAAAGAAATCCCACTCCCTCCAAGCTACATGCTCTAGGGATCTAAACCTTGTCACCACAATAAACAGGACATGCTGGAGGGATAGATTCCTGTCCCAAAGACTTCCTATACTCTGGAACAAGCTACCTATCTATGTCAAGCAAAGTTCCTCATTAGTACTCTTTAAGAAAAATTTTGATGAGTGGATGGGAAATAGGAAATACACCCCGGGGATCACTTCTGTGGCTCTGCTCGACAGGGGCACAGGAAATTAACTTTCTTCAGTGGCGTAAGCTGGGGAACCTATGAACCTATGAACCTATAAGCCTGTATCCCCCCCCCCTGTCACAAACAGCCAATTTCATGCAGTTGTAATGCTGATGATATAATGCATGGGATTAGAGCTCTGCATACTTGCCTGTCCCATCTGAAGGGGAGGTGCAGTCACACTATGTCAACCATCCCACAGGAGTTAATAAATGGGTTCCTTGGCATATATGTCTGTATTTTCTGCTGGGGGGGGGTATGTGCTGGTAGTTCTAAGGAGACCTATCTGTGGCCAGCTCCCACCAGGGAGGACCCTCACATTGGGGGGCTGTACTGGCATCCATATTGATAAACAGATGATGCACTACATTGATTCCCCATATGGGGATGTCACGGCACTGCTGCAAGACATTGTAGGTAAGGACCTAGACCATCCTTTGGGCAAGTGAGCCACAGCATGACTAAGCAACACAGTGTGTACATATTACACTTCCCTAATGTGTTTGCCTGTGCTCTGTACAGACATCTTGCATGAGTCTCTTCTTGCAACATGCTGGAAGTAACTGCAATACTTACTTGCACAGAGGACAACTAGCACATAGTGACAAGTGGTGTCCCCAGATCTCTGAGTCATGTCACCTGAAATGCCGTGATAGGAGTTAGCATGGATACAAACACTAATACTGCCATAGACCTACTGACACTAGACCAAACAGTGTTACTTTTGCTCAAGGCCAGATCATGCCTACTGACTGTAATTGGTGGATCCCATTGACTGTTACACTATGCAATGGATGTCGGACATATGTCTCACTCCACCAACCATGGCCTGACAAGGTGTATGACAATATTAGGCCAGCAGGCCTTGCTGGAAACTGTGTATGTCATGTACAGAGTGTTATTTCAGCTGGTGGATAGGAAAGTGTCTGACAATCATACTCTGGGAAGATAGCTTTGGGAGACCTATGCTGCAATGATGCCAGTCACAAGTGGAGTTCACCATCTTCCATTATTGGCGTACACCATCTACTTATTCCCTCTCTGCAGTCACAGCCACTGTCAATGACCTTTGACTGAGTACATTGGCAGGTGATTGTATATTAGGAGCTGTCACAGATTCCCACACAGAACCAACAGTTATCCAGGATGGCCTAAGACATAGTCAGTTGTTCTCTGAGCCACTGACAAGGACTAAATACCAATGACTGCACAATACTTTCCTGTGGGAAATCATCCACCCCTGCAAAATATTGTAGTGTCCACATACCACACACAGTTGAGCCATTACACACAGAGTTATGGACACAGAGAGTAATGTAGCTTTGACTTTCACTGGTTGTTAATATGTGGGGATGTATTTACTGTTGTACAATTTATACCGACATGTTTGGGATGTAAATCCCAGACTGTCACTGCTATACTGAATATGGCAGTCATCATACCTATCATTCTATGCAAAGGCACCTGTCGCTTGATCTTCTCTAACATATATAACAAGATGGCTTGGGGTTTCATTCAGATGCTTTAATACATACAAACACATCAGGATGGATAGCAGCATCATTAAATATAAATGAGCTACTTAACAGACAGAGCTTGCATACATATATGCTTATATCTCAACAGCTAACTACAAAATGGCAGACTTGCAGGTGCATTTATACACTTGTGCAAGCCCTTAGATAGCTTCTTAAAGGTATATATACACATATTTATCTACATTTTCCCTCTTAAAAATATTGCCCTTTGAAAAAAACAATATCAGAGCTAGACATCCATTACTATATACATTGGAAACAAAACACAATGTTCACGTCCAAGTTGCTTCAAATCTACTACAGGGTTTATAGATTCAACCATATCTTGTAACATAACAGTTGGGACCAAATTTAACAACAGGGACAGTCTGTGATGCACAACTCGTATCAGGAACTTCTGGATTTGTCACAGAAATGGGAATGTCCTCTGAAACTTCAACTGGAATTGGAAGACTGGACAACTCACTCTGAGATAAAGAATCTTTCTCACAGGCTGTCTGCTGTGGTATAGGCTTGAACACCGGTCTCAAACATTTCCAATTCTGCCTAAAGATTGTGCCTTCTGATTCCACACTGTATGATCTTGGCTCTGGACCAATATTCTTCATGACACCAGTCCAATCAAAACCTTTGTATGTTTGCATCCTTACCACTTCTACCTTTCGCAATGGATTGAGCGGTTTGCTGGTCCTATCATAGTAGGACTTCTGGGTTATAGACTTCTTCAACAGATTGGCTTTCACTGATCTGTTGTTCTTGACACATGGAACCAACAACTGACTACTGATTGATAATGTGGTTCTAGTTTGTCTCGACAGAAGCATCTGAGCAGGTGAACCAATTTGTTTATCATGTGGAACATTTCTGAGATTCAAGAGATTTATCTAGACAAGACTCACTGTTATTACACACAAAAGTAGAAAGAGACTACTTCTCAATAAGTTAAGCTCACCCATGAGTCACTCTTACAGGTGAACTTAACTTACTGAGAACTAGTCTCCTTCTACTTTTGTATGTAATAGCAGCAAGTCTTGCCTGAATCATTTATTTCCCCTCAAGATAGAGGGGCCAGTCTCACATATCTGGGTCTTTGCTCTTACTTTAGTAGACTCAAGAGATTTAGAAAAACATCATTTTTTCATTTTGACTTCTCAAGTAACTGTTTTGCACTTTGAACTGCACGTTCTGCCAAACCATTTGACTGCGGGTACTCTGGACTGCTTGTGACATCAATAAAGTTCCATTACTCAGCAAATCTTTTGAACTGTTGGCTTGTAAACTGCTAGTCATTGTCTGGAATAACTTTGTGCAGACTTGTACATGATAGTCCAGGAATTTGGTTAAGCTGAAGTGGTTTCTTCTGTTGATGTAGCTTTGTACTATTACACATTGAACAAGATAAAAGTACTCAATCAATGTCTTGTGATATAGAAGGCCAAATTAATAGTTCTGTCACCCTTCTTTTGGTAGATTTGGTTCCTGGGTGACCACAGTGCAAGATAGTATTGTACTCTTGTTGCAAGGACTTTGGAACAACTACTTTTGGACCTTTCATAATGATACGTTTGTCAGACAAAATCTCATCTCTGTATGGAAAATAAGGTTGCACTTCTTGAGGTAAACTAGATTGCTTTGACAGCCATCCTTGTTTAGTAATGTGGTTGAGCCTCTGTAAAACTGGATCTGTGGCTATGTGATCTCTCAGCTCATTAAGACATATGGAAGAAAAAATTTTCACTTCCGTGACTTCAAAATCAGGGTTCTCATTCTCATGCTGTTCTGTGGTGTTTCTAGGCAATCTGGATGAAGTATCAGCAAGATAAAGAGGTTTGCCTGTTCTTGTAGACAAGTTTGAAATTGTACTTTTGCAATCTCAGTATCATACATTGCAGTCTGGCTGGAGCTTAATGCATAGTTTTTTTCCAGATAGTGACTAATGGTTGGTGGTCTGTTTCAATCCGGATAGGTCTACCATAAACATAATGACTAGACATGCGTCTTGACCACATAAAATAATAAGGTGTAGCTTCTTCCAGCAGAATACCATGAAAGCACTTCTGTGCCTTCTGTTGGAATTTCTTCACCTCGATAAGCAACAAGCTTTGCTCACCTTGCTAAATCAAGCCTTTCACCATTATACACACTAGCAAATGTTTGTGCAGACATAACATTGCACTTGGAACCTGAGTTCTGTGGGCTTGCCATTTATCCAAACAGTACAAAATACTTCATTCTTTGCCCTTAAATCTACTGCATTAACTGTTTCATGAAGCACTAACATACCATCAACTTAAAGAGTGGCCTGTGACCAGTGACGGCTGGTGACTTCAAATCAGAACACCAAAAATCCACAAACAACGAACTGTTGAACTGGAACGGAACACAATAAAAGTCGGCCAAAAAGAGTTAGTGCTATTTATTGTAAATTACACTTTCAGCTAGGACGATGCCTAGCCTTCTTCAGACAAACAGTTAAAATATGATAAACCAATGCCTTTTATCTAATCAAGTTAGTGATGTCATCATTTAAGCAGTGTTGTTAGACTTCAAATCAAAGGGGGGCTGCAGGAGACAGCTGAATGGGTGGGGGTCAATTGGAATGGGTGTGGCCAACTAGAAAAGGGAGGAGCTATGCTCAAAACCACAAAAACTGTAACTTTAATTAAATACGCTGTCCTTTGTGCCAAACCATCATTATGAGAGTCCAATCAAGAAAAAAGGAAAGTGTAGAAGAAAACAAATATTTCAGTCCATTGGCTGCATGGCAGCTTACTTAATATTTAATATTTAGATGGAAACAAAAAGGTTGTGAGGCATAAAAAATAAATTACTTTTTAAATACATTACTGGAATGCTAGTCAAAATCAAGTATAAGAAAAACAAGCAGCACTCAACTCAAACCACTTCTCCTTGCACTCCAGTTCTAATTATAATTTATATTCAGCTTTATTAAATTACCAAGTAACATGCTGAAAGTAGCAATCTCTGTGATACCCCCACTTGTAAAAAAAATTCTTATCCAAAAAAGACCTGCTGCCTGACAACAACTATCTACTTGTTTCATGGGGAAAACATGATCAAAATAAAAAAATGAAAAGCAAACAGGAAACAAGCTCAACATACATTGCTTAAAGGATTACTGCACAGGATATGGACCACACATGATAGATTGGCATTCTGTTTAGTTTGCAGGTAAAGCCTGTAATGAGCTCTTAAAATAATGTAATCATATCCTTTATTACAAATACTGTCATATGCATTTCAATACTCAAGACTTATATGTTATCTAGTTATGTAAGTATTCTCTGCATGGCAACAACAGAAAGGCTTTCAATGTTAGCAATTCATTAACAGTATGCTTATTAAAACTTACTTGCATCTTACAATCTCAGACAAACTTACCAGATGGTCGTTAAAGCATTGCTACTTAAACACAGAGCAACAGGCACTTTCTGAATACTAATAAGCATAAATCAACAGTATAAAAATATCCAGAAAAAATGCTGAGGTTAGGCTCCAGTGTCCAAATCAAAGTAAAAAAGCAGTCTTCAGTCTTCAATAAAGGTAAAAAAGCAGACTTGAATCGAAGAATAAAAGTATAAGAAGTCTTCTTTATTGTCACACAAGCGCTTTCACATATTGCTTCCTCAGGTGTATACTAACAAAGGTAAACCACACCTATATATATTTAACTAAAATAATCATGTGACTCAATAACCCATTTACCATTAAAGCTGTATTCTCTCTTATAAATCAGAAAGCATTGCTTAAAGCTAAGTGTGTATGACACAGCAAAAGTGTGACTATTTAATAAAATACAATAAATCTAAAATACATAATATATATCTAGAAAACATTCTATCTTCATATTCATAATGTAGAGCTTCTAAAAATGATGATTTACAAAATCTTTCGAAGTGATTCCATTTATTGCATTTTGTGGCATTGTTGATCAAAAGTTAAACATTTCTCCCTTTTAGATTCATGACTTCCACCACAATTGTGACAGTTGGCAAAGAAACTGGGTTGGGGTCTATGCTTTGAATTTGTTGACTCACTCTTGTCCTTCTCTGAGACTGTGCGAACTCTGAAATTTGCTAGAAAGTTCTGGGGTTTACCAGTGAGTGCTGCAGGAGTTACAGTTGCTGCCATGTGCTTGGACCTGCTTTTTTTTAACAACGTGCTACATACTATCAACATGAGCTTTATCATTGTGCATTCTGGAGCTATTCTCATTTATAAGCATTTTTGTGTGCTTTTCTGTGAGCTTGCATATCTCACAAACCTCAATACCCTTATTCAAAGTTAAATCACTGTCACAAAGTAAACTCTTTCTCACAGCATAATCTTTTATGCCACACAAAATTCTGTGTTTTATCAACTCATTCCTTAAGTCACCATATCTGCATGTTTTAGCCTTATTTCTCAGGTCAGTTATATATGCTGTAAAAGCTTCAACAGGCTTTTGATCCCTTGTGTAAAATAAGTGCCTTTCCATCGTAACATTCGTCTGGGGGTTAGACATTTCTCTAAATTTACATTTCAAGTACTCTGGGTCTTCTCTTGACTCAACTGGTGCAACAATATGACTACTTTCCACCTCTCCTGTATAGATAGCAGGTGCATACACAAACGAACGTTCCCTTTCTATTGCTTCTGACCCAGCTAAATCAAGTAGAATAAATGCCTTTGTACAGTCATCTTTATCAGAAAATGCAGCCTGTATGAAAATGCCATACTCTTGCTCAAACACTCTCCAGTTGTCAGCAATATTACTGTCAAACACAAGTGCACTGGGTTTTCAAAATCTTTCTGCCATTCCCACAAAGTATACACAAACACACTGTAAATATGGCCCCTGCAGTTATGTACAAACAAACTGTTCTGTGAGCTTGTAATAACATTCAAATCATAATAAAATACTTTACTTTGTGAAATATGCTCTGTAATTCCTGTAATCTGTGAAATATGCCTTATAATGGCTGTGCTTTGTGAAATAGCTTTACTGTAACACTGCACAAACATGCAAACACTTTATACACTTCTGTAATTCGAATATCTTTGCTTTATACAAAAAATACATATGCTTTTCTAAAAAATGCGGTTGTTTCCCTTTATCGTATTTGTTTTATGCAATGCAGACTTTATTTCCAACACTTTTCATAGTAATTCGAATATTGCTATTGATAGTTTACATATCTGTTTATGTAAAAATTATTTAGAACATTCTGTATGCCCCATTCCATATTATGTGAAAAGAAATAGTGCTGAGCCAGGTTTTATACCTGAAATTTATTTCTAACCTGTTTTGCAAAGTTGGCACATTTTAGGAATAATCCACTCATGTATATTCCACCAGCATCTAATAAGTGCCTTATGTCTTTTAGCCAAGCCGTTTCTGATGCCATACCCCTTCAATATGCTTCTTCTAACTCCATGTCCTTTCAGACATGCCACTTCTGACACCATGTCACTCATTTGTCTGTAACACATCTAACGAGAAGGCTTGGGGTTTTGTTCAGATGCTTTAATACATACAAACACATTAGGATGGATAGCAGCATCATTAAATATGAACAAACTAGTTAACAGACAGATCTTACATACATACATGCCTACATCTCAACAGCTAACTACAAAATTGCAGTCAGACTTGCACATGCTCAGTATTTATACACTTGTGCAAGCCCTTAGATAGCTTCATAAAGGCATATACACACATATTGATCTACAGCACCCTTGCTATGTCACTACACAACTTTAGCAGGCATGCAGGTTCCATGGGACACCAATGCACAGTGCAGATACCATGTCATATGATGTCTGTCATGACCGTACATGTGTAGTCTGTCTCCTAAATGCTTTGAGGGGATGTGTATGGCTCCATACAGGGAGGTGTTGGTTCCCCTGTGTACCTCCTGCATATCTGAGGCAGGACTAACACGTCTCACCTGTTCTACATGCCTACAACATCACTGTCGCATACATAGTACATGCTGGAGAGACAGGTATGTAACAAAGACAGTACACCCTACATGAAACAGGCCCCCCATAAATGTCAAACACACATCTGCTGTGACACACATTATGTGCAGGTTACACAATGGGATGCAAAACACGACAATCATAACTGGTGTTGGGCAATTATCTTTACTGGGCACAGGATATTTGTAGATGGGTCATCTCCATCACTACAGCTTGTAGCTGTATTAGTTCCTAAAACCCTGGTGACACTTATCAATGGTAGCAGACCTTTTCACAGATTAGGGATGCATAAGTACACTGAATGCCGGCATTGTTCTTGTTAGCCTGTTATACACATGTGAACCTATGGAGCCATGCACTTATAGTGCTGTATCTTGCTTAAGACAGATTTCTGCTCTGCTGACATGCCATCCTGTGCTGCTTTATTGCCACTGTGTATCATAGGTTATCATAACAGACTCCTGAAACAGAAACATAAACAGGCCTGTGACACACCTGTCATTGTGTAACTATACATCCATTACAACATCATACAGCATAAGATACATGAAAGTATGTGGCGTACTCATGACAAATTCCAGCACACAGTATCTGTCAGTAACAACTACAAGTGGCATGGCACAACATTACTGTATTACACAAGTACATGTTAACTAATATAGTCACCTTGCTTGTGGATCAGACACATAGCTTCATTTCCCTGCATCGATGGCGAGGATGATAGGGATGTGGCACAGGTATCATCACTTGCACAGGGTGTTGTGTGGGGATTCAGGAGGCCTAGGCTGACCCAAACAGTTGACAGCATGTGCGTGAGTCAGGAAGGGAAGCAGATAAGATGGACCATGGAAAGGTGCAGTGTGTGTCTGTAGGTCACCTGCATTTGACAGTGGTGTGTGAGTGCATGCGTCTACACAGTCAAGCTCAGTGCTAGCCCTACATGTGTGTATGTCGGACAGCTTTAGACCATACATGGTAGAGTTTACAGTTCGCCATCTCTGGCCCTGAACATGGGAACTGACACTGCCAGGAGTTGCACTGTCACCTCCATGCTTAAGATCAGAAACAGTGTTAGTACCTCATGATGGCTGCTGATGGCTGGGACCGTGTCCCCCACTGGAACACCCAGGACCACAAGCCCATGGCCTGTCATGTCAGGGTGTGGACAGCACACTCCTCTCTGTAGCGCTAGATGTACTGCCACTATGGGACCGTGATTGTGCATGGCCAAGTGGACTCTCAGCAGATGGGGTTGCTGACCTATGTCCACTAGTCCGATTGTCAACTCCAACCACACATTTCAGCACAATGTGCAGTCCTAGACAGACACTGTCTCAGCCCACCTTCTGTCCACTGCATCAGTGAACTGATCCAGGGTGTCCCCAGTATGGACGAGGCAGTCACAGATGTCAGACTGTGTTGCATCCATATTGCTAACCATACATCTGGTGTTCCATTCAGAACATGCCTTTGCCTCCATGATGGCCTGAAACATGCGCCAAGTGGCCAGTGATGTGACACCTGCAACAGGTGGTGGACTGCAACTGGCCTCCTACAAGTACCCCTATCAATCCACCTGTGTGGGACCTCACCAGCTCTCTGGTTATGGCCAGTGTCTGCACTCACTGGAGCAATAGTTGACACACTTTCTTGTTCAATGTCCCCACCTACTGACAATCCAATATCTGTGGCCTCCACGGACTAGGTATATGTGGGCATACTGGCTGTGTGCAGTGACAATGAGGGCAGAAGAGGGATGTCAACCTCTGGCACAGATTCAGCCCTCAAAACCCCACCTGTGGCACACTGGGGCCACCATCATCATCAGAGTCTGAGGAGACACTGACATCAGGTTGTAAAGGGGGCAGACACCAAACCCCCGGACACCTGTGATAAGAAAGGAAAAAGCAGTGCATTAATAGCTGGACCATTATGCTCTGCAGTACTATGTTTTGATATATGTAAGGTTCTATACACTGTCATCAGTATGACAGACCTGTTGAAACCCCAACTTCATATAGTAGGACATGAGGACAGTACTCTTCCCACTAACAGCTATAGTTACTTGAAAATAACATTTCACTACACTACAATCTCATCAGCAACAGTGAGGTACACTGTTGACATTTGTGTAGACTTTGCACAGTTAATATATATGACACTCTGTAGTCCTGACAATACCATCACATCTATCAGTGTGGTCACACCTACAAGGCATAGGTATGAGTCTAACATGTGTACAGTCAGAATATATGTGTGCAGTTGGCAATCATGCCGACAGTGCAGCAATGCAGGCAGCAGGCCTGGAATGACAGTCTAGGGATTACACTGCTGTAAACCTGCATCTATAACAAAACAGTGTCATGCTTACAAGGAGCAGGACCACAGGCTTTGCCAATACCTGGTGGACCTGTAAAAAGTTGAGGGAGAGGTAATGTCAGTACCACCACATGTTCCACCACTAGAAGGTAATACATCCCTATATCTCACATTTACAGTAGTTACTGTGTTCATTGTTATATTGATCAAAGTCTGAGCATGACAGTCAAACTGCAGTGAAACCCCTTCCCCCCCCCCAAAAGCTGACAGACCTGACACCAACATAAAACTATGTATGCCCTGACACACTGAGTGCTACAGTTTTGCAATACTGATCAAACTAAACTTATCTGCACACTCCTCTGCCATGGACACTGTGGCTCCCACATCCACAATGTAGGGTGTGATGGATGCCTGGGAGCTGTCATGTGTGCCTAGATTTGCCATGAATTCCTCAGTGGCTAAGAGTGGTTGTTCCAATGCAGGCCCTCCACTGGTGGTGCCATGATCCCTGGCTAGATCTGCTGCTCTTCTGCGTGCAGCACTGATCATGTCCATTGCGCAATGTCGAACCTGCTCATATGTCCTGCTCTGATGACCAGTGCCATTGACATCATAGACAAAGTCAGCCGACAATGCCTCCCGCTGTTCCCTGTTGTGCCTGTTCCTGGACAGTAGAAGTTCATGGTGTTGACAGAGCCCTTCCAAAAACTCATTCTCTGAATCCATAAAAGCTGCATGGTAGCTTGCATACATGTTCCCTGAAAGACAACAACATGTCAGGATCACATACATGGAAGTACACTATGTAAAGATAAAGTAAGGACAGAATGGCTGGCAATATCCACTGCTTGATCACACATGTCATATTCTACAATGTGCAAACATAATAAATGTGTGGATACAACTAGGATACTAGCAATAGTCAGGTATTCCCATGTGTGCCATGACAGATACTGCTCTATGTTCATACAGCCAACACTGGTGTCTATTGTAGTGTGTCCCCAAGTGGAACCCCCCCCCGATAATATGCCAAACAAATAGCAGTGTGCTATTACAACCACTGTAAAGGGAGAGTTCCATGAGCCCAGTGTGCCACATTGACAATATACATTCCATCATTGATGCCTTGCACATCTTCTATATGTGTAACAAATGTAGACAGCATTGACATGTCATTATCACAGTTCTAAAAAAGGCTTAATGCTGTAATCCCTATTCACTGTAAGTATAGTCAGACATCTGCATCCTGATGTAAACAAGATAGTTGCATACCTGATGGAGTGCAGTATTACTCTACTGATATGTGATGATAGTTAATTATTTGCATACCTGTGGTCTGTGTGAGGAAAGTCTCATATAGAATGGTTTCCCATAGCCAGTTGCTTGCCTTTTTAATATGCTTCTCATCAGCAGGTAATTGCCTCTTATCCAATCTGTGGTTCTGAAATGCTAATTGCATCCAACACAGCTGATTTGCACTAACATCATCCAATCACATGCAACTACAGTACAATATATAAGGCCTTCATGTAGATTAAGGGCCCTTTCTGATATGTAGTGCTGGACATTACTGGGGTGAATAGACTGCTTCATCACAGATGGGAAGTCTGTAACAGCAACTTCTACATAGAGATGGATGTGCTACAGGCTGCAGCTGCTGCTGCAGGTAATAGGCATAGGCAGAGAGTGTGAACACTTTGGAGGACAACAAGTTGTAGGAGTAACTGTGGGAGCTGTATCAGCCTTGTTGTAGAGGCAGAGATAGAATGAGGCTACCCTTTCCGGTCCAATTAAGGTATGTGTTTAAGGTAATCATGTTAGGCAACAATATCACTAACAGAGTACTGGGCCACATGTTTGTTGTGTCCTTGAGCCACACAGGGGATAAATATAACAATATGTCCACCATTTGGGTAACTGTCAGGCCATGTGTTTCAGTCTGGTAGTAATTTGGAGCATGTATAAGGGCAGTCCATGTTACAAGCAGGTACTTCAAATGTGTGCGTTGTGCAGCTGCTAATCAGCACTGTGAGTTTGAAAGGATTCTATGGTGCACTCTGATATGGTGGCCCTCATTTGCTGTACCTTGAATTTCTATGTGAATGCATATTAATGCATGATGATTATGCACTTATACTTTTGCTATAGGGATATGTGAAGTGTGTTTCTATCTGCAGGCCTGTGACTACCATCAGTGATATGCAGACATTTCATTTGATTTGCATTGTATGGATAAAGAGTGCATGACTCAGTCATTATTTGCTGGTGTCATAATACTACAGTTCTACTGCTACACACCACTGGATTTGAACCCAGGACTGGGTTTGGCAAAATGTACTGTTTGCAAAGCATTTAACAGACTGAGCTACTGAGTCACTGCTATGGCAGGTGTAGTTGCAAGATATATGTGCACACATACAGGCTGTGACAAACATTTTATACACCAATCAGTATGTGCATGGCTTTATTTGGATGTATTTCTGCACCAGGGTCTCAGCTGAACATGTATTTTGCCATTCATGCCTTAGTAGGTGCCTTTCTACATGTTGCTGATAAAAGGGCAGATTTATCTGCTATCACAGGCCTCAGTTGCATCCATTATTGTGTCTCTGGCTTTCTAGCAGTGTAATGTTGCATCAGAGTCCAAGATACACTCCCAATCTTTCCATTACGTTTTAATCAAGTTTGCGTGACACAGCACAGCTCACAGCTTGGCTAAAACAAGTTTAATGACTGTAACTGGCAATTACTATGTTTTGTTTAAACCACCTGTTTTAATTAAGAGTTGTGTGGCATGGCAGGTTAATGCAGTGGTCTGCAGGTGCGATGGTCTTGGGTTTGAAATATGGGACATATGTATATTTTGCAACTGTGTATTACAATTTTAAAAGCACATATATTTAATATAGTTCTATTTAGCTGAGCTTAACGAAGCTGCGTGACATGGCATGTCACACAATGTAGTGCTACAAAATATAAAGAAAAGAAAAATGGGGAGATAGGAAAGTGGTGAAATGAGGTGCAGTCAGGGGGAAAACATACTGAAAGGCAGGTAGGGATGTGCAGGAAGGGTGTAAGAAAGAACCATAGCTATACATTTCTTGTACAGCAACAACTGTGCAATTTGTCAGAACTGGCACATGACTTTGAACTCTCACCCTGAGAGGGAAGGGTGAGGACAACATAACTGCATTGCCATGCAATTTGGAACAAATGATGTGTGTCCAGTGGACATTTGTGCAAAATGGAGAGCTATGTAGTGGACAATATATTTTTTTTGGGACAGGTGCCCATTTTATTTTTAATGTGGGAGTGGAATGTTGGGGAAGGGGCATAGGTACATACGGGGGAGGTAAGTTAGGTAGGTAAAGATACATTTGCAGAAAGAAAAGACAGACAAGACAGCAGACAGGAGTGGTCTGTGACACACGAGGGAGTGAACACCTTGGATAGGTAGTATGTTGCGGAATCTAAGTCCCATATGCCTCCACAAGGCAGAAGCATGACTCACATCCCCACCCATGGGACTGTCAGCACTACTCCGTCACTGCCCTGGAGGTGGCATTGGTGGAGCCTGAGACTGGGGTGAGGCTGCCCCACCAGGTTGGGCAGCATGTCCTCAATCCAGCTCAGGTGGTGGTCAAAACCATGATAGACTATCCTGCACATGAAAACTGGCAGCTCAGCCCTGGTGACAACGCCCCTTCCACCACTGCTCCCAGAGGGGGTCCATCGCCATCCCATGGGGCAGTACTACCTAACACTACAGGTAGTGCAGGGGCAGCAGAGGGGGGGGTCTAGGTCCCAGACATGCTGGAACCCGGTGCCATGGCCAGAGGATGCAAGGTAGTCAGATCAGCCAGAACCAGCCTACCTTGATGTGCTGTGGTAAATGAGGTATAGCAATAAGTTAAGGTTAGTAATAACCAAACCATTGTTAGTATTAACAGAAAGGAACATTATATTTATTAATCCAAATACATATTAATGCATATTATGTGTAACACAACATTAAGTAATATAACAGTCAGCATGTTAACAGCATGCCAGTAAGAATTAAACCATAAGGCCAACAAAACAGTTAGTTTAACAAAATATATTAATATTGAATCATAATAAAACATGATAATAAATCACATTTTACCAAAATATAGTTAGTTTAACAAAATATGCTAATATTAAATCATTATAATAAATAACAATAATAAATAAATGAAGATAAGGGGTGGGGAGAGAGAGAAAAAACATTCCATTGCTGACAATGCAGACTATATCCCTAAAACACTGATAATAAATACTCTCAGTTTTGAGAACAGTGACTATAATTCTCCTATAGTTGATGTAGCATGTACATACCTCTCCAGCTGTTAGCATGGGTTAGTATGGGCCAAGCAATAACAAATGCAGGTACACAACTACACAGAACAGTTTCACATAATGTGGACTTATATAACTACCAAGGTGTACTGTAAGCAGATTTGGTAGTACATTGCATTCCAGGTAATCATTTTTCTGGTAATCCTGAACACATGGATTGGGCAGTTTTAATTACATTATGAGAAATCATGACACTTGAGAGGCTTGTTTGTGCACAGTACATAAACTAGACATCCATCATGCCTTAGTTGGCAAGTATGGGAGTAGAACCCAATTGCTGTGACTGCAGGGGACATCTGCAAATAATGTAACAATTGACTGCAGCAGCGTAGTATAGACATGCATGGAATACAGCCATAATGGAAATATTTAGACAGATTTATTTAGGAATCAACAATGCTGTTTAACACTTTATTACTGATAAGCGTCTGTGAAATCTAAACACAATATTTACTCACAACATGGGCTACCTCAGCCATATACCTTTTGTTCCTGGAGCGGAAGAAAATAAGAGCATTATGTAACTGATATTGGCCTGGAGACAACTTTGGACAATACTATGAGTTCAGCAATACATGTTACAGGACATTTGTTTTGCATTCAAGAACTATTACAGTGTTATACCTGACTACAGTGACAGTAGAACACACATGCATGGAATACAGCCATACTGCATTTATTAAGACAGATTTCTTTAGGAATCAACAATGCTGCTTAACACTTTATTGGTATTGCTGACAAATGTCTGTGAAGTCCACACACAATATCTGCCCATAGAGCGGCTACCTCACCAATATACTTTTATGACCTGGTGTAGGAGGAACAGAGAGCATTGTGTGGCTGATACTGGTCTGGAGATAGTGTTACACTTCACTGCAGCAAACTTGCCATAGACAAGCAATGCATACAGCTCTACTGCAATGGTTATGACAAAACACAATCCTGCTGTGCATCACTTTGCTTACTGTTATTGGTATTGCTTTTTGCAATACAGTTGTTATTGTTCAGTTATTGCACTACACCTCTAATTGCCCATTTATTGTACTACAGTTCTACTTGCCCATTTATTGCACTACAGTTTTTATTGTGTATACTTTATTGCAGTAAATGCTTTACTCATTCTTGCTTATTGCACTACAGTTAGCATAATAAATCTGTACTTACCTCATTCATGCCACAACCTGGCCAGGCGCCCAGCATGGGACTCAACATTGCGAGTCCTCTCAGCTGCAGCTGTTGGGAGAGTAGCACACCATTATGCATACCAATTCTGCAGGCTTTCAGCTTGCATTTAGATAAAACAGTGGAATACATACTTATATATTTGTGGGGCATGCCCAGCTCTCGCCTCTTGGACCCAGGTGCCCAAGGTTCCCCTCCTTCTCCTCTTCAGATCATCATAATGGTGACAACAATGCTCACCAGTGGGGAGGATACCAGTAGCACTGGTAAGTTTCCTGGCCTACTGGTCCCAGCCCTCTGCCTTATATTCCGAGTCCTGGAAACTGCCCTGCATTGGACTGGGTTCATAATTCTTTGCCAGAAGTCCAACAAAAGCCCTGGACTCCTGCACTCCCTATCTCTGCTCTCCAAAGTGCACACCCTCTCCAACACTGCCTGGCATATCAGCAGATAAGAAAACTCCAAAGAATGGTGCAGACGTCCCACCTATTATGCCTAATATAGGCTGTTTTCCCACCCTTACATGTCATTGAGCAACATTCAAAAAAGTGGTGCGCCACTAAGCAGAGTAAAGCAGGACGAAAACTTGCAAAACTGAGGTTTAGTGAAGCTTAGCACTGCACAAACAGTAGTAAGCCATTAACACTTTTAAGCAGTGCTCAGCACAGTGCAGCAGTGCCACAGTTCACAAATTTGTTTTTAAAATTGGACATATATACTAAATTAAATTACAGACATCTTATGACTGCTACAGACTCGAACCCAGGTCCTACAAAGAATTAGACTGTAACTTTACCCATTCACCTACTTGAACAATATGAAAACTAGTATACCCGCACATATACTACTGGGCTACCTATTAGATTTGCTGAGCACCACGCAATACTGCACAAACACACTTAAACAGACCCAGAAATAAATTATTAATTACATCTGGTTTCTATTTTTAGATGTCTGACAGCTGTCAGCTATGTATGTTTAAGTGTTTCTCGGCTTTGCAGTAATCTGCTCTGTGTCGCACAAACAGCAATTAAAAAAATGTAATTATGATAATTAATTACATCCAGTTTCTATTTTTAGATGTGTAGCAGGTGTCAGCTGTCTATATGTGAGCAGAGCTTGGCATTGTTTGCTCAGCACCACTGCGCGCAAACATAAAGAGAGGAAAAAAATTCATAAAAGTAAAATATTACACATTTAAAACAATTCAAAGTGTTTCAGCAGTATTGGGGAGCATTGCAGGGAGCCTCACCCTGTACATAACATCTGACCAGGCATCCATAACCACAGGTAGCCTCTACACTTCTCCCTACATGGAGTCAATTTCCCTGTTCCTATGCTCTCCCTTGGTAAAATGCCAGCATTAATATGTATGGTGCACTGTCGAGGTGGAATAGATACATTCTGTGTAGGCTCTACACTGTGCCTGCGCAGATTTTATTAAATCCTGGGCATGATCTTTATGTCATATGCATACAATAAAGTTTGGATAAACAACTACAGTCCACAGAAAGATCTATAGAAACACAATAATTTGCAGCATTAGTATGTCAGTTGAACACTTCTACACACATGCATGCATGTATATTCATGTGTATTACACATACATACATAATATAAATATACAGTTTACTGGAAAAGCTCACTCAGATTCTACCACAACTTGCTGTGAGGGAAACACTAGTTTGTTTTTGCTTTCTTGTATTTTTATTGCTTCCATTATACTGTGTTTTACTTGTATTCTGCTTTTAATTGCATATTTAAACTTTGAAAGATACCACAGCTGTATCTCTTGTGAGTCAGACAGAAATTAGAAAAGAACAGTTAAATATAATTACCTTTGAACTGAGGGTGGAACTAGGAACTAAGTACTGTTTAAAAGGTAAAATAAAATGTTACAAGGCTTTACTGGCAACGCTCACCCAGACCTTGTAACAACTTGCTGTGGGGGATAGGTTAATTTGTTTTAGCTTTCTTGTATTTTGTATTTCTTCATTGCCTTCTTCTATTCTCTATATTGTGATATATTTTCTTTGCACTAATATTTACTTTAATTCTGCTTTTAAATGCATAATTAAACTAGGAAATAGACCACAACTGTGTCCCTTGTGAGTCACACAGAAATTATGTTTCCCCACTGTCCCACACTGGTGCTGTTGTGTTTTTAAACTCAGCTGTCTTTCTAGTTGCCTACCCCTTATATTAATTTGACCGAACATCTCATTTCCTTTTCTTTTTTATTGGCTACTGTGAATAAGCACAAAATTATCATTTTGTAAAATCACTTCCCTTCAACTGTTTAAATTTATTGGCCATCCCACTGCATTCCATAGAACCAGAATACAAAGTACCCATCCCCTTCCAATTTATCTTGATTTCAAAATTAATGGCTCTCCACTGAGATAGATAAAGAATAAGTTACCACTTGTCTGATATCTAACTGCTTAACACACACTGCAGTATTTAGAATATTAACCCATTTTTCCATCTTACCTTTAAAATCTGCAATGTGTTCTCCAAGAACACCAATTATTGAAGAGCCCACATTCTGCCTCTCAGTAATCATATTGGGATTAGTGCTTCCTGGTGAGAAAAGGAGCATGAGGACATTATTTCCTGCAGACTGCTGATCACCAGAAAGCCTAATAACTGTTTCACAGAAGCCAGTTTGGAATTTGTGCTGATATTTTGCTCCTGGTGAGAGAAGGAGCAGAGTGCATTGATTCCTGACTGTTTCTGGTTGAGCAGTGAGTGTCTGTGTTTTGACCATCCTGATTAGTCTGGTTGCTGTTCAAGGCATCTACCAGGAAAAGGCTACAACAAATCTACAGACCCCTGCATCATCTGGGACAAGACTTTAGATCACCAAACAGTTTGTGACCTGCTTCTCATCTTGGATTTAGTTCTACTGTTTTGTTTCTGGTGAGAGAAGAAGCAAAGGAGCATTGTATCCCAGCAGCATGAAGCGGTGGTGAGACCAGCACTAGTAGTAGCCAGACAGTAGCCATTCATGTGACTCCCCTCTTTTCATCATTCTTGACAAGATAATTATTTTGTTTCAGTAAGAACCACTTGATTTGTGTCTAACTACAGGATATCTACTTAAATCCTTCATCCATAAATCATCAGGGTCTACTTATTAGTTTTCTCACAAGTGTTTGTCAGTGAGCTGTATAAATTCAAATTGACATTTTCCTGTAAAAGCACCATTGAAATGTTATCAATACCTAGTTGCACATAAAATAACTAGTTTGCAGTGGCAAGAACTTCTCACAGAGCTGCAAACAGGATACTCCTAATATTGCTTTATAATCTCACTCCAACTCTTTAATCAATAAAAAAGGGTCTGTTGCCTTGGATATGAACTTTCTCACTATCTCTGTCACCAGCTGTTGGTGGATATGAGCACCCTGAAGCAATGTAGAAATTGCATCAAGTTTGCTTACAAAAAGTTAATTCTCAAACAAACTGATATGGTATGAGGAAAGATGTATTTGCACAATGTTACTGGAGGCAAAGCTCTCATATAAAAGCACTCCTACTGTGAATAAGGTAGGTCAGCAGTACACACACTGCACCTATAACATGCAATTCAAAGCAAACACACAGATCTACATATGCTGAGACACTTAAATGTAACCTTCCTAAACCCCAAAGGCCTCCTAGATTTGAAGTACACATAACAAATATCCTCAGCAGCCCTGAATGCACTCTTTCAAAACAACACCCACATCAACACATAGAGCCACATCTCATGGAGCCTCTACTTCTAAGTCCATAAGGCAAGCAATCAAACAATCTAACATACTGGTCATTGGAGACTCCATTGTGAGACACACTGATGTCCCTCTTACCAGACTGAATAAGGAGACAGTCATGGTCTGTTGCTTATCAGGGGTGAGGATCTCCCACATTACACATGCACTTAGGTCTTTGGACCACAACTACCAGTATGACTCAGTCATAGTCCATATGGGTGTAAATAACCTGAGATTTACCTCCCTAGACTATACAAAGACAGACATCACAGAACTCTTGGAATAAGTGTCTCAGGCTGGTATGAGCCTAGTACTGAGCAGCATTTTACCTTCTCCAAGGATGATGCCACAATATGAACAAAATATGACTGACTTTGATAAGTGGCTTAGTTTCTGGTGTCATTCCAAGGGAGTGCAATATTTGTCAGCATGGAAGGAGATGGTCAAAATAACATGTTGCTTTGCCATGGATAGACTGCACCTCTCCCCTCTAGGCTTTTGAGTATTAGCTAAAATATTGTTCTCCTCTATAGTGGCTTTTTAGTAAATACCAAAGTAAAAGTACTTCTAACATAGCAAATTAAAACCAAGAAAATACAAAGGAGTTACTGCTCAATGCTAGAAGTCAAAACACAAAACTCCACTACCTAGCAGCTTTCATTACCCAGGAGAGTGCTTATGTCTGTGCGATCACTGAGACATGGTTTAAAGTCATGGGAAGCACACCAAAAGTGCAAGGTTATAATGCGTTCCATACATTTAGACCAGGTACTATACAGACAGGGGCTAAAGGTGGAGGTGTCTCAATTTGCATAAAAAAATAATATACTTCAAGGCTGTTAAAATAAGACAATGCACTTGAGCTTCTCCATGCTCAAATCACTATAGGCAAAATCCAATGACCCTTCCTTGCAAGCTATAGGTCCCCCTCTATGACCCAGGGAACCCATGCCATGTATTTAAACTTATTGGAAACACTCACCATCCAACCAATACCATATTCATAGGTGACTTTAATTACTCCACTATTAACTGGGAATCCTGTATGACACCAAACGTACAGGAAAGCGATTCCTAGATTTTGTAAACATACACCTGGGCCACATTGTTAATAGTCTAACCAGAGGTGCAACCATACTGGTTCTGGTCCTCACTAATATGGAAGACTGCTGTACACCCCCCAGTGCAATGCCATTTCTGGTAAGGTCTGACCACAAAATGATCTCCTTTCTAGTAAAAATAAAACCTGGTACCCCAGCTAACCCTAGAATATTCAGGAACTACTCTAAGGCTAACTTCCTACTATTAAGTGATAACCTGCAAAATTTCAAGTCCACATAAACCCAGAGAATGCTACTGCCTATACAGAACTGTAGATGATTGCAAATTAGGAACTGTTGTTGAATCTCCCACTGGCAGAAATGTTCTCCAGGAAAGGCTGACACAGACAAACAACTGTGTCAGAGCTATGGACTAAAACTAAATGCCAAGAAATGCATAATAGTATCCTTCCTCCCAAGAGGTGACCCAGTAGTCAGGGACTTGGGGACAAACATAGACAGTAATCTAGCCTTTGACCACCTCATGTTTGCATGTGAAATAGAAATCATTCTATTTTGTGCAAAGTATAAATAAAGGTATTGCATCTCCAGCCAAGGAAGTCATTGTGGCACTATATTCGGCATTCATCAGACCTGTCATTGAGTACAATGCCCCCTTTGGTATGTACCTAACCAGGCATATCCAACAACTGGAACATCCACAGAGGTTCCTCACTAAAGGAATACAGGGTGTAAGTAACATGTCGTCTACAGACCACCTCAAGGCCCTATACTTGTATTCTGTCTCCTATAGGCTGTTGAGGGGAGATGTATGTTTGGCATACAAGGCATTGTCAAACCACACTCTGATGGGCCTCCTGCATACAGCAGAACAAACAGCACCAGAATAACCCATTCTAAAGATGTAAACATTGCCTGTGATATAAATAGGACCTGCTGGACAGAGAAGTATGTATCCCAGAGACTACCCCTTCTCTGAAACAGGCTCCTCTTTCATGTGAAGAAGAGTTTCTCCCTAACCTAATTAAAGTGTAGTTTGGAAAACTGAATGCTGAACAGGAAATTTATCCGGGGTTTAGTACCTATGTCTCTAATGGAGACAGGCAGCCTGTAAATGGTTCATCTCCCAGGCATCTGCTTGCAAATGTTTCATCTCTCAAGCCCCTGCTTACACTTATTAAGGGTACCAGAACTTATCAGAGATTTCAGTTTTTATGGTTAGGCATCAAAAGGCCCTTGGGATCATTAACCTAGTAAATACCTGTAAACCTATATATGTCCTAGACACTGGCAATGATATTGTCACTGAGGCAGTGACATCTTCCAGTGCCAGACTGCTACTATTTATGTCCATATATTCGCAGGCTAATAATTTTGAAGAACATAGCAAAATGCATATATCATTTATACAGAATAACAAAAACAATGATATGTGAAAGCGTATGGTATGAAAGCATAGAAATGAGGAATACAAATGAGCCTCTGTCTCTGAACTGTATGTTGACTGTAATAACTGACATGCAATGGCATACAGACTGCCAGTGGGAAATGTAAAGCAAGCAGTGCTGGTAGCAGTAGTGTACTCTGCCATATACATTCAAAGGTATAAAATGTACATGACTTATATCAGTCACTGTGTTCAGTAACACAGCATTATGATGATCATGTGACTTTATTAAGGTTAACTGCAAAACATGCAAGGCCAGTGTAATCTTTATAATTAATCAGAATGTTGTGGGAGGTTGTACAGATGCTGCAGTTCATGAAGTGACAATATGCAGACAAGAAGATAACAGGCAACAACATACATGCAGTACCTTCGGGCTTAATCTTACATTCTCCAGGACCTATCAAGGCAATATGTAATGCTTCTCAATCATTGTTAGGTTGTATGGTGCAGGAGATGAATGACAGAATCTTCCATTTCAATCCGTGATATTGTCATATGTCTACTTTGGTGTCAATGTATAGTGCACACACATGCACACAGCTTTCCATATTCAAGTTTATCCTCCAGCATTCCACTTTGTATTGGGCCACTGCTACTCACATAAGATCATAAGTAATTGTTATTTAAGGTGTGTGTGTGTGTGTATCTATATCTATATGTGTGTGTATGTGTGTGTGTGTGTGTGTGTGTGTGTGTGTATATATATATATATATATATATATATATATATATATATATATATATATATATATATATATAGGACTCAGGCATTTGGTCAAAATGCTCAGTGGTTGACATCTGTTTAATCAACCTAATTTGGTCAACATATGCCGATGGTCAACAGGTATGTGACATTGACTGTCTATGGGTAGAAGAATGTTCCCTTTTCTCAGGGATTGTGCGATCTTGGAGTCTTATAGTAGGAGGTATGGGGAGATGCAGGGGGGGGGGGGGTTGTTCCAGCCTGCAAAAATGCATTTTTTTTTTTGTTGTTGAAGACTGATGCTTATACCAAAGTTCTTACTTGACGTATGAGTGGTAATGTGTCAATGTTCATTTTTTTCAACGTTTTGTAGACCATCCCCGGGATTCATGAAGCTCGGCGCAAGGCCGGCGTAAGGCTTGCGCCGGCGGTGCAGTGAATAGCCGGCGCAGTAGCGCCATATACATATTAATGAGAGTGCACCGGAATCACAGACACGTGCGTAGTGTACGTGAGCGAGCCCAGGTAGGATCGTCTGGGCGTGTCTAAGCCGGCATGAGGTGAGCAACCTAATGTGCTGACAGCCACGGTCCGCCCACAATAGTAATGGCAGCAGCCAGGTCCCGTGCAGAATGAAGCGCCGCGTACAGTATGCAACATAGTACCCGTCCCAAATTAGCGGAGAAGCAAATACAAGCCACGAAGGCATAAGTGTACCCGTCCAAGGAGCAAAGGATACGCATAAGACCGCGTTCGTCCCGCAATGCACCGTCAGTGTTTACACTCAGAGAAGGTGTACAGCCGCATGTCAGCGCGCCGCACCGACATAGGAGCAGCGACTAAGGTCACCACCTGTCCCACTTTGGTTGGGGCAGTCTCTCTATGGCCAGTTGTGTCCCGAAAAAGCGTATTAGAAATGGCTGATGTGCTACGATTGTAGGACACAATGATATCCTGTATTTAATGTAATGGTAGCATGAATTGGTTATTTCTGTAACAGAAATACCTAAATGACACAAGAAACAGAATAAGCAAGCAAATTGCCACAACAATAAGCTTATATTTAGGCAAACAAGTGAAGTTCTATGCTATATAGTGACCGTGTGTATGTGTCGGCCTGTAAAGTCAGATGTGAGTCCGGAAATATCCCAGATCGGAAACTGGAAAAGGTGGAAACCCCAGTAGCGACATGGGCATGGTCACCAGGGTTACCTGCTGTCCCAATGTGCCATGGACAGTCCCTGATTGGACAGTTGTGTCCCTGCAACAATCAGAAAAATGGAAAATGACCTCCGATCCCCTGCCAAGAAAATTCCGCAATATACATGTAATAGTAGCATAAAACATATACATTACTATATGAAACACAGACATGGCATAAGAAAATAAATAAGGAACCCAAATGCTTACAGAATAAACTTATAGTATGGCAAACAAGTGAAGTTCTGTCAACTGCACTAGCCGTGGGTATGTGTAGTCCTGCAAATCCCGAAGTTTCCACATAACATGCCCCACTATGGGCATTGGAAAAGGTGCCAACCATAATGGTCACAAGCAGTAGTGAGAGTACATAGCCGGGTAGCTGTGTTGACATAACAACAGTAAGGAAGCAAGATACCTCAAACACAGGCAAACATGTGCATAGCAACATATCCCACACCCAGCAACGTCTCTGTTGCATACACTGGATGGCGTATGTTGAAGTGTAATATCCAGAAGCAGAACCCATGCATTCGGATGTACTACACAATAGCCTCATTGTACATGTCAGTCCCACCCATGTATACCTCTGCACCCAAACCTGCTAGCATCCGTGTGCAGCTATACAACCACACACAATGTGCATACCTGAAATGTGGTAAGATGTTTGTGTTAGGCAATGCCAGCGGGCAAATCATTACCCACATGTCACCAACCCACCGCAGGTACAGATATGTAAATGGCTGCATGTGAATGTGTCAGCAGAATGTGTACATCCGCATGTAGTATGTACCCGTCCAAACCATATAGGTTTGCATACGACACGGTGCACATAACTGTACACATGTGGACAAGTCGGTCGTTGGACCACCGCATCGATGATTATCTATGCAGTGAAGTCGATCACATATAGCGGAACACGTGCCTACCAAACAGGGCGTCCTAACAGGGTGCTACAGGCAAAGAAGGGAAGCTGGGACATCACATGTGGAGAGTAAGCGTTGCGGACGGACAAATACACACGGTCAAGGTAAGGGCGGAACAACATGCATATGGCGGATGGATGTTGTTCGAAAATATATAGAAACACATATGAAGTTCCAGTTTAGACTCGAAATACTATATAATGCATTGAATTGTACCGTACAATATGGCAGTAGAACTAAGCCTGCATGTAATTGGTGAAGCTAAGCTGTAGTGTGATGGAATTCTGAACCTGGCAGTAAGCAGTACAGCAGGCTCATGTCTGTCAGCATTAATTATTTGCTGGGTTACAGAACAATAAATGTATGTACATGCATAACAGCACTCCTTCCCCAGAGGAGGATGGCCTTGTGAGCTCTATCGAAGATAACAGTACAACTCCTTACCAGAGAGACAAAGCAGCGTATTAAGAAATTAACTGTCCACTGTATCGGAACAGTCTAGGGTCCTTGAAACAGCTACAATCACAGAAGGACACTGTAATGTACAAGGTGCCTTGCAAGGCTGTGTTATTCCCATGGGAAAACATTTTAAAAGCACGACCCCAGCACCCACGTATGTATAGACTATTGCGGACCATAGTGATGGAAATGCCCTGTGACCGACCACGTCAGTAAGGTGGGCAAAAGCTGATTGTAAACACTATATAAAGAAACTGCTTACTGTATAGAGTCAGACAAAACTCACATACTTGGACTGTATATTATTTAGCCTGCCTGTGTACACTACTAAAACTTTCGAACCCGAGCCTCCTGTGTTATCGGCTGTCACTTAGAAAAGCCTACTGATAACTACAGTCTGGTTTTAACAACTTATTTCACATTGTGATCCTTGTAATCCGGAATTCCCTTGGTAAGCTACAGGTCAGAGTGCATGGCTGGTTAGACATGTACGCAGGAGAATATGCATAAATGGTTCTTCTTGAATGAAAAGACCTCCGACTGAATTGTTGTGTGTAAAGAGGCTGTTTACTGTCTGATCTGTGGCTGAAAAGCGGAAAACTGGATCCCAAGAAGAAAACGTGCAGCCTTAAACAGGAGGCCCAGGTAAGGAGTGTTTGCCTTTTTGTCTCTATTGTAGATCAGGGACCAGACTACATTGTGTTTCTGTTAACAGTTGTGATAGCGGGTGGAACACCTATCCAAATTCTGTTAAATCTGAACATAGGTCAGGGGAACACACAGCAGAGTAAATAGTGATTGTAGACACTACAGTGGATACAGGGAAGGAGACACCACGTGGTATGACAGAAGGTGCGTAGCAGTCGTGTAGAGGATATGGGAGATTATTGAAGAAACAGATCATGTGATCCGCGTTTGACGGGTGGCGTGAAGTATATGCAATCGCAGAGAGCACATAATGTGAGTTACGCAGCAAAATGGGGTAATAAATATGACATTGATGGTATATTACACAAAATATCGTTACTGAAACATTGTAATCCCTGAAAATTTGATGCACATGTTCCAGGGTAAACACCTGTTCCACCCTGAGAGGGACAGTCCCTCTTTGGCCAGCCGTGTCCTGTAAACAAACCGAACAAATGGCAAATGTCCTGATATCTCAGGACAAACATTTCAGATATCTATCAAAATGGTAGCATAAAACAGTAAATTTGTATGTGGAACAGCAAAATATAATAATAAACAGAATAAGCAACTGAAATGCTACAACAATTGGTCGCTCTCCTGGCAAAACGTGTATACCTCACGTTTGTTCTGGCCGTGCGTATGCATTTTCCAGCAAAATTACACGTTCCACACACTAATGTCCCACATTGTGCATTTGAAAAGGTGGCAGCCCTAAGATGTGCAGGCGACAAAACAGCGACAATTGGGTATCCGTCATGCACATAGGTGGACTGAGGTAGTGTACGAAGGGAAAAGAACACAACAAAAGGCTAAGCATCATACATAGACAGAGAAGATCATAATACAGTAGTACCGATAGCCCCCACAACCCCTACCACCTCGATACGACAGCCAGGATATTAAGCGGGAGGGCAGGCTAGTCCCCACGCGTTATCCTGTGGCAACAGAGGTAGCACTGTGAACAAATGTAACAGAAGCTATTGAAACCACATCCCGAACACGTAACATACCTAGGGACACCGGTAAGAACACAGTACTAAAACAGAGTGAGGATATCTGTCAATTAATTGAAGTACCGAACCCTCATGCAGGACAGGAAGGCCAGGACCCAACCCCGTGGCGTATAGACCGTGGACACCAGAAGATATCTGTAAAGTCATAGAGAATTCCCCATCCACAAAGTAATCGCTATTCACCATGCAATACCCTGTATCTCCTGATCGGAAACCAAAAGGGGAATGGCGGATGGTACAGTATGTACAAGCTGTAAATCATGTAAGAATACTTAGGGTAGCGTTGGTGCCAGACCCACACACTATATTCAATGCTATGAACATGCCACAGAAGTATCTTACCGTGGTACATATAAGCTATGCTTCCTTTGCAATACCTATACATCCACATAGTCCGTATTGCTTTGCATGTACAGTCAGGGTGACAGATACAGCCATACCCGGCTATCGCGGGGATACTGTGAAAGTACAACGATATTCTCACAGGAGATGGCTAGCTACATTCGGTGTTAACTCCACCGGGGCCAGTCAAGTTCTACTTTATGTGGATGATATTCTGCTTGCGGCCCCTACCCAGCAGCAATGTATGGAAGATACAATAGCATTATTGAGATAATCAGCAGAACAGGGACATAAAGTAAGCAAGCATAAATTGCAACTACAGAGAATACAGGTCAATTACCTGGCATATCTGGTATCCAAGTAGGGTAGAACATCACATGGCGATAGGAAGGTAGCAATATAATAAGCACCCAAGCCAACTAACAAGAAGGGAATGATGTCCTGTCTGGGCCGACTAACATTTGTCAAATCTGGATACCAAACAATGCTGTGGAATCCGCTGTATTGTTTGCCTTAACCTTTAATACACCTATGGCAGCACAACACATACTACACTGGATTACAGTAGCAGAAACAGCGTTCTGCAGACTAGAACGATTGATAGCCTCAACAGCTGTAGTAGGTCTCGTGAATAATCATAACACATGTTGTCAGACCGTAGATTGTAGCGGAGATATATGGCGTCAGTCTTGATGCAACAACAGGGAAGTAAGCAACGCTACATAGCTGACTACTCATTGCAGTTGGACACTGTGGCATGGTCAGTGCCACATTGTGTACAGAGCAGTTGTTGTAGCACCCATGGCAGTACAGGCCCGGCCGTAATGTTACTAGACCACCCTCTCACTGTGAGAATGTCTCATGCAGTTGCGATCAGTCTGCTGCAAGAGAAGATAGCATTCCTGACCCGTGCTAGACATTTGTCATGTTTGACCATACCACTGAGGCAACCTCATATGGTGATTGAGCGTTGTACAACATGAAACCTATCAGCGTCACGTCCGACACCTGTGTATGGCACACCACACAGTTGCCTATCTGAAATGGATTAAATAACTACACACAGACATGATATCACTGATATACCCTTAGATGATGCAGAGGTGACAGTTAATGTGTATGCGGATCATGTAGACAGAGTCCTACAGGAGCGAATCAAGTAGGTTATGCAGTAGTTATTGATAATGAGATTGTAGGCGGCCAAACCCTGCAGCATAACGTGTCTGCTCAAGCAGCAGAATAGATAGCTTTAACACGTGCTTGTACTGTAGCGGAAAACTGATGTGTGGACATATGTCCCGATAGTCAGTCTGTTGTCTGTACAGTGCATGTTTATGAGCAGCAGTGGAAGAATAGGGGAATGATAACATCCACGGTAAACCCGATTAATCATGCGCATTCGATCTTGAATGCATTAGACTCCATGCAGTTACCCACTGAAGTAGGTAATTGTAAATGTGCAGGGCATAGAAAGCAACAGGATAACAGTAGGAAAGGTAAGGCATGAGCTCATGCACCTGCAAAACAAGCAGCCTCACAGTTGGAAAGTGTTTGTGTGAATGAGGAATGACAAACCTCAGACAGTTTAGATGTAGAAACTGTACAAACAATGCAAACAGCAACTACGAAAGCAGAAAAGCCGGCGTGGTTATGGCGAGGAGCAATCCTTGAACACGGACTGCACATATCCACAGTGAGAAAGCCAATATTAACGTCTAATGTATTCAGATATGCGGCTTTGTGGAGCCATGGGTAGAGACATGTCTCAACAGGGGATGGTACATTTGGTTAACAGAATACCCTAACATACGCGAATTACGAACCACATACAAACCTCATGAGCAGCGTGTCACGTTTGCAGTAGATATCATGCACAGGGAGTATTTAAACCGAAGGGAGTGAGTTTACCTACACCACCATAACCGTTCCGTACTATTTGTATGGAGTTCATACATCTGCATAAATGTGAAGGGAACAAATACTGTTTAGCGATTACACATATATATAATCAAAATGGGTAGAAGCATTCCCAACCATTAATCCGGATGCAGCAGCAGTGGCAAAGGTGCCAGTAAAATAAAGTATCTCTAGATCTGGCATGCTGTAAAGAAGCTACAGTGACAATAGAATACATGTAGTGAACCAGACAATCACGCAACCTGGGGGATTAGTTCGTATTACCATGAATGTAAATTGCATGTACAACCCACAGTCAGCATGACTGCTGGCGCCGTAAAATGGGATCGAGAAATAAGTAGAGGAGGTTGGTGGGTGACATCCAGACGAGTTACATGTGCTGTCTACCTCTAGCATTGCTGAGCATGACAACAGTTCCAAATGTAAAGTGCTGCACCCATATCATGTGCCAGAGTGGAAAGCTGTCATGCCTGCAGAGCCGGAGGTCGATGACTCAGTAGCAGGTGACATGAGAGGATTGTTAACTAATAACACTGTTCTTCAGTTAAAGTCTGTTACAGATAAGAGCAAACGAAGACGGACGCATAGCTGACACCAGTATCCTGTGTGTATGTCACTGTTATCCAAAGAACATTATTGCCAAGTGGACATTGCGAAGGTCTGTATCGGGTACTGTTGGCTGCGCCTACCGCAGTAAAGTTTGCAGAGAGGTCGTCCTGGGTCCACCTCACATTTTTCAAACCGGTAAAGGATATCAAGTCTGATTGACATCTTGTAGCTGATATACCAAAGAGCCTGAATCACCCGGCCAAGACTGTATAACAATACAAAGCAACCCCAAAGACATTTATGTTTGCTGTCCTAATGATTATACACCTATTAACCATGTTTGTGTTTACTTTACATTTTCTGGGACCTTACCTGCATATAACTACACGGATACAAATACTGATACGTGATGAACTGGCCACAGAGTGTCTTCCACACTTCAACAGATACCTAGGCATGGCGTGTGCATATAGAGACTAGGAACACTTTAAATTGCTGTGTTTGTACTGCCATACCTACATCATATGGAGGACTTCCGATGCATGTTGTCCCCTTGGGGATAGATTGAGACTTGTGAATATCTACACTTTGATACAGGTTCTGTGAGATCACAGGACAACGTGGCAATGTACTTACCTGTTACACAAAAAGGAATTGTATGTTATCATAAACATGATACAGTTTCAGTTGTTGGGAGTATTTGTAACATAACTGTGTCTCTCACGAATGTCATATAACAGCCAAAGATCACAGTACTACTTGTAGCACCATTCCTAATTTGTATTGAAACATCATGAGAACAATGTTGAAGGATGTGCAGAAACATCCTGAATTGTATAAACAGTCCTCTGTTAGAGACAGGAATATGTTACATGCAGAGGTAACCCGCATCAGTAGTAAAGTAGAATATTGTTATGTTGTTTGTGGGAAATAAGCATATCAATGGTTACCTGGGAATTGGTCCGGCAGTTGTTATTTGGGTTATCTGGCTCCAGTCACATGACATACTGTACAATTGCCTGTGGGTGCGAAGCGAACTATAACACATATAGCTCGAAGAACTGGGAACACAGTCGAGAAACCTACTAATCCAGTGGGTGAAATGGAAGCTGTTCTGACATTCCAGTCTTCTGCAAGAGATAAAGGAATATCGATTCATATGGACTTGGTGACAGCGTCACAACCTGGGCTGGAACACTCCCAGCTTCTGGAGTAGTGAAATCAATCAGGGAACAGAGGAAGTTATCAAAACCTGTCGGAGGAAGGATGAATGTGACTTTCCGCTCTTGAACATGTGACTGATGAACTGGATGCAATGAGAACTGTTGTGTCACAAAATGTAATAGCGCGCGACTGCACCGTGGCGCTGAGAATTGCGTCTTGGCGCTTACTGAAGAAGATCGCTGTGTCCAACTACCACATGAAGAGACCAAAAGCAACGCCCACCTAGAGGTAATACAGCAGGTGTCATCCATGGCGGAACCAGGCCCAAACCCACTGACGAACCATTTCCACAAACCATTGGGTGGATGGGGTCAGTCATACTGAATATCATGATTGCCATTTGTGTTGTTCTGCTCATATTGGGAGCATGTGTCTAGTGCGGGATACTGTGCATGTAAGTATTAGTCAGGGACTCTGGCGACATACCTGTACCTGAGACTATGTATCAAGACCTGTAGTGGTATTTGTCAATAGAAAATGCAATCCTACTTGCAATGTACAACAAATTACTTGCCTAGTTAAGCGTTCCACAGAGGAAGAGGCTAGGGAATGAAATAATGTTGTATATGTTTCTGGATAGAGTAGAAGCAATCAAAGGAGGGAGAATGTTAGCAAAATACATATTTAAACATATATATGACGTGCAACTTTAGAAGCAAATAGTGTATAATGCATATTATTCTACCTGACAATATGGCAGTACAGCTTCTCATGCATGTAATTGCCTGTAGTGTAGCTGCAGTGTGATTGAACCCTGACCCTAGCAGTAACCAGTGCAGCAGGTGTATGTCAGTCAGCATTACTCATCTGCTCGGTTACAGAATAATACATGTATGTACAGGTATATCTGTCATCCTTCCACTGAGGAGGATAGGCTTGTGAGCTCTAACACAGAGTACAGCTGCTCAGCAGAGAGACACAGGAACCTAGTAGGACATGTGGTGAGGACTGGATATGAACAGTGTTGGAACCGTGACAGAGCAGAATTTACTGAAGTACAGTCTAAGTGAATATGTGGCTCGCAAGGTTGGGCTATCCTCATGGGAAAACATGTAATAAGCATTACCTGAGCACTGTTGTAGGAATACAATGTTCTGTACTCTAGCAATGTAAATGCCTTGTGACTGACCACATCATTAATGTGTGCAAAAGATGATAGTATACAGAATGCTCATACAGATGTAACATGTATAGAGTTGAACAAATGTCTAAACTTTTACTGCATACTCCTTTGCCTCCTGCTGCACAGTAGTAAAATGTTATTAATCCCAGCTTCCTGTGTTATTGAGTGTCATTTTGAAAATACGAATGAGTGTTACAGTTTGATTTAAAAGACTTAATTGACAGATGTGTACGTTCTAGCATGGGAATAGGTCAAGCCAACCATCACAATGTCCATGTGTACCACATACACACAGCCAGTAACACGCAGTAGTAGTGCATGAAGGCATACACGACTGTGGGAATAGTACAGGACATATGGCACGTGCCAAGTGCAGATGCATGACACAAACCCCAGGATGGGTGTCCCTGCAAAGAGGAACATGTGCCAACTACACCTCCCACAGATGTACCGGCAATAAAAACACATGGCAAACACACAGACACACTACTGTCCAACACATGACTGCAGCGGAGCCTGGTCAAACACCAACATGAAGCATGCACAAACAGGGACTTGAGTAATGTTTGCCTTAACACCCCAACATAGGCCAAAGAAGAATAGAATGGACATATGCATGTAATGCTGTGAAGGATGTGTGGTAGTCCTCAGTATCACAGTGTTAGGGACACAGATACACTGTCATCAACAGTGGCGTATGTGCAGCGTACACAGCATACCTGCATGTAATACAGAGGACAATCATGTGCCACAGAAATATACAGTGGCGAAAGAGTATAGTGGATAGACAATTGTAAATGTGACAAACTATGAATATAGGTTCACCGTCCATAGGTACAGGGTAGGCCATCGTCCCAGGCCCAGCCATAATACTACACCATAGTTAGGATGACTTTGCCAACCTTCTGTGCTTCAGATGAAATACCCATGATATTGCTGTATCTCCGTCAAGCACTGATAATGATGTAATCCCTGGCCTATACCTGCAATTCTCCATCCAATGGACAACATACCTGCGAACAAGGCTAGGAAGGATGTCTGTCTCACATGTACTGTGATGTAGATCCACAGCATAATGAGTGTCTGGGTGATATATGTGTCACTCAAACACATCCCATTAATGACCGTGACAAGGTAAATGTCACCTGCCCTAGTGGTTCTGAGGGATGCGGATACAGTAGGTGAAGCATACACATGACATATGGGTTGACATGGCCTCGTATGTCAGGCACAGGTCAACACTAAACAGCAGGTATGTGGCGTAATGTGGCAGGGGTCCTACAAGTGGGGCAGCATTACACAAAATGGTGTCATCCTGCATCTGTACAACAATCAACCTATGTGGGCTTCCCAGCTGCTGTAGGTGTATGGTCAGATACAGTCTGAATGGGGCAATGTAGTAGATCATAGGTGTAACACGTAATGGGTACAAGGAGACAATGACCTAGCCTGATGTAGATGTGAATCCCTGCACCAACAGGTGGGCAATGTAGAAGTCCCACACAACCACGATAACAGCGTGTGTGTGGAATGAATGGTGACCGACAAACACTGTCCCCTGATCCTGGTAATCACCCCTGTGCTGAGTGGACAGCCACCTATATGCTGGACAGGGGTGACCTAGTAGTTCTCCACAGGTATGATGTTGCATTACGTCGCATTTAGCTGTGGGACATGTCCCTGACAGCAGATATGCATACCTGGGAGGCCCCTTGAAGGATATCTGTGTCAGATGTCTGTCCCACTATGGCACCTGTTTTGCAGTCATCTACAAACACTGTTGCCCATAGCACCCCTGTGTGTGCCTGTACCGTGAAAATGTAGGTGTATGACAGGAGTGCACCCATGGAAGGGCCCCATGGGACACCACTTGTGACAGGCAGTAGGTCTGACATGCTGCCAGCAACTATGACCGTGTGGGTTGTGTCACATAGACAGTTTACAACACATTCTGTGATGTGCGTGTTCACATCCCAGCCAATGGGTTTATCAACGATACCTGAGGGGGTAATGTGATGAAGGCCTTTGCCAGCTCGAGGTAGGCTGTATGGACTGCAACACCCCATCAGTGGCCTCGGCGACTGTCGAAAATGTCAACCATGCTTTAAAGGCATGAACCGCTCCTGAACAAGACAAACCGTGTGTGATGCAAAGTATGTATGTCCCCTATGCAGTCATGTACGAGCCGCAGTATGATCCCTCCCCATGTCTTTGCAGATAGGTCTCCTCAGGGTAATGGGACAGTAATAACCAGCCTCAGTGGAGGTATTGGCCTTGTGCCGTGGGACTACAGTTGCCATGTGACACAACCTGGGTACCCTACCTGAGGTGAGGCTACAAAGAAATAGCTGTCCTAACTGTGGGTCCAATTCATAAATGAGATAGTGGAGTACACAGCGGGGTCACCAGCTGGTCTCATGGATGCTATGTCCACTACCCTGGAGAGAGCATGTCCCACCTGTGTGTCACAGAACATTTGGTGACCACAAACCACTGGTACACACATCTCCTCATGTGTGGGGGAGGGTGTGGAGATGTCCTCACTGGACTTGTCAGCCTGTATGTTGGCAATGTGTGTATGTTGAGTAAACCCCACCTCTATGTGAACCCAGTCAGAGCATATGTGGGAGTGAGCTCCCAGGTGTCGAGCATAGCAACTGAAGGTGGTATGATTGTTAGCCAGGTCCATGTAGGTATATCTGTGGAATGTGCCCTGGACAATTTCATGACAGTGTGTAACTCTACACATATGATGACCAAGGGTGTCATACCTCACAAGGTGTCTGCTCCACCTTGTAGTAGCCACCTCCTCGTGTTGTACATCCTGTGTATGGCTGGGGTACACCACACTGGATGCTTGGCATTGGTACAATGAACCACAGTTGGGTAAGTGAATGCCTGGCTCATGCAGTCCTGTAGGTACTGGTAGATGGCAAATGTGATTGATGCAGTGGCTGCCGTCCTGTCGACCACTGGCTCAGGGTCCTTAAAGGAGACCACAGTAGTGTGCAGAATTGTGTAGTCTGCCTCTGAGCAAGCAATGTGTATGGTAACTGGCAACACTCACAGCAACGGATGCCAAAAGCAGAAGCCAATGTCCAAATAACATAGATCAACTTCTGCATGACAATATGTCTTATCATACATGTATTGACACGTGTCTGCTAATTACAATTGCAAATGGCGGTAAGACTGGCCTAAAGTTCCCGTGATGTACACAGTCTGGGGTGTTGTTCCGATAATAAAGTGGCAATACCTCCCAATCGTGACCTCTGGGTATGGTATGAAAGTGGTTGTTAACCTGCAACATTGGATGTATAGCATTGGGTTCTGGTGTCGGAAGACATGGTTCCTGTAGCACTACACAGTATGGGTAGTCAAGCACACATCGCGATTGCTGAACACACAGCATCAGTGAAACCCACTGCTCACAAGGACACAGTCCGACAAGCTCTACACTTTAAATATGCACAGTGGTGTCCATTGTCGGACCCAAAAATTGACATCATACCAGATTCACGTCTTCTTTCAATACGTTACCTGAACTCATTGTCGTCACAGGTACACATATGCACCATAGCGTGTTTAATGTTGATGATAGCTGTCCATGTAATGCAGCACAGATGCACAGAAATACCCAGGGTACCGGGTCCATAGAACTGCGTCCACATCACAGTCCGCACACATGAAGGATGTGTAATGGGTACTGTCGATTGTTGCAGTCAAGGGATTCTGGGTATGTAGACTCTGGGCTCGGTGTTGCTTCGCAGCCAATCCTTTGTCCGCCCCGTGGGAGGGATGTGTGTGTAGCACCTGCCATACTATCCGCTAATGATGCAAACCATCCACTGGAGAATGCTAAATGCAGGTGTGAAATGTGTACAGCCCTATACTAGTGTCCAGTAGGCAATTGTCATGGATGGACAACCGTATGCCCAAGATGCCACCCACAACCACAAACCCGGTAAATTACACAGCTGCGGTAAGGCATAAGACAGGAAATACACATAGGGACTGCAGTTGACATTCCACATACAAAGTCGGACCGCCGTGCCAACACCGGCGTACACAGCACTCAATCTGCCAGCAACAGACTGAGGAGCACCAGCTACCATACAGCGGAACAGATGTGCGACCTGTGGAACACATACTAATGGCACACACACGTCACGTAGGATATGTAAACTATGGCATTCCCACCTATGAAGACAACATGGTTAAATGAATACATAGGTAATCAACATGTTCCGGTGGTGTTATATTGGAAATACAGTGACGGATATGTCCCATTGGGATGTCTGCGGTTTATATGAAGCAGTTGCTAACCAGCATCTTTGGATGTATGTCATTTGTCCACAGTACTAAATCACCTGGTTATGTAGCACCATGTGGAATGGGTAGTCTAACAGACATCGCGATTGCTGAACACACAGTATCAGTGAAACCCACTGCTCACAAGGACACAGTCCGACAAGCTCTAAACTTTACATATGCACAGTGGTGTCCATTGTAGGACCCAAAAATTTGTCTAAAGACAGGAATGCCACATTCTTTCATCACCTAACTGAACTCATTGTCGTCACAGGTACACATATGCACATAGCGTGTTTAATGTTGCTGATAGCTGTCCATGTAATGCAGCACAGATGCACAGAAATACCCAGGGTACGGGTCCATAGAACTGCGTCCACATCACAGTCCGCACACATGACGGATGTGTAATGGGTACTGTCAATTGTTGCAGTCAAGGGATTCTGGGTATGTAGACTCTGTGCTCGGTGTTGTTTCGCAGGCAATCCTTTCTCCGCCCGTGGGAGGGATGTGTCGTAGCACCTGCCTTACTCTCCGCTAATAATGCAAACCATACACGGAGAATGCTAAATGTAGGTGTGGAATGTGTACAGCCCTATACTAGTGTCCAGTAGGCAATTGTCATGGATGGACACCCGTATGGCCAGGATGGCACCCACAACTGCAAACCGGGTAAATGACATAGCAGCGGTAAGGCATAACACAGGAAATACACATAGGGACTACAGTTGACATTCCACATACAAAGCGGACCGTCGTGCCAACACCGGCGTACACAGCACTCAATCTGCCAGCAACAGAATGAGGAGCACCGCTACCGTACAAGCGGAACAGATGTGCGACCTGTGGAACACATACTAATGGCACACACACAGCGTCAAGTAGGATATGTAAACTATGGCATTCCCACCTATGAAGACAACATGGTTAAATGAATACATAGGTAATCAACATGTTCGGTGGTGTTATATTGGAAATACAGTGGCGGATATGTCCCATTGGGATGTCTGCGGTTTATATGAAGCAGTTGCTAACCAGCATCTTTGGATGTATGTCATTTGTCCACAGTACTAAATCACCTGGTTATGTAGCACCATGTGGAATGGGTAGTCAAACAGACATCGCGATTGCTGAACACACAGTATCAGTGAAACCCACTGCTCACAAGGACACAGTCCGACAAGCTCTACACTTTACATATGCACAGTGGTGTCCATTGTAGGACCCAAAAATTTGTCTAAAGACAGGAATGCCGCCTTATTTCATCACCTAACTGAACTCATTGTCGTCACAGGTACACATATGCACATAGCGTGTTTAATGTTGCTGATAGCTGTCCATGTAATGCAGCACAGATGCACAGAAATACCCAGGGTACGGGTCCATAGAACTGCGTCCACATCACAGTCCGCACACATGGCGGATGTGTAATGGGTACTGTCAATTGTTGCAGTCAAGGGATTCTGGGTATGTAGACTCTGGGCTCGGTGTTGTTTCAGAGCAATCCTATCTCCGCCCGTGGGAGGGATGTGTCGTAGCACCTGCCTTACCCTCCGCTAATAATGCAAACCATACACGGAGAATGCTAAATGTAGGTGTGGAATGTGTACAGCCCTATACTAGTGTCCAGTAGGCAATTGTCATGGATGGACACCCGTATGGCCAGGATGGCACCCACAACTGCAAACCGGGTAAATGACATAGCAGCGGTAAGGCATAACACAGGAAATACACATAGGGACTACAGTTGACATTCCACATACAAAGCGGACCGTCGTGCCAACACCGGCGTACACAGCACTCAATCTGCCAGCAACAGAATGAGGAGCACCGCTACCGTACAGCGGAACAGATGTGCGACCTGTGGAACACATACTAAAGGCACACACACAACGTCAGGTAGGATATGTAAACTATGGCATTCCCACCTATGAAGACAACATGGTTAAATGAATACATAGGTAATCAACATGTTCGGTGGTGTTATATTGGAAATACAGTGGCGGATATGTCCCATTGGGATGTCTGAGGTTTATATGAAGCAGTTGCTAACCAGCATCTTTGGATGTATGTCATTTGTTCACAGTACTAAATCACCTGGTTATGTAGCACCATGTGGAATGGGTAGTCAAACAGACATCCGCGATTGGGGAATATACACCAGCAGTGAAAAGCACTGGGCAGGTGGACACAGTCCAGCAACATCTAACTTGACATATGCACATCGGTGTCCATTGTAGGACCCAAAATTCTATTCAGAGAATGCCGCTAGCTTCCTGCATTACTCACGTGATCTCATTGTCGTCACCACGTCACAGGTACACATATGCATAGCGTGTTCAATGTTGATGATAGCTGTCCATGAAATGCAGCACACATGCACAGAAATACCCAGGGTACGGGTCCATTGAACTGCGTCCACATCACAGTCCGCACACATGAAGGATGTGTAATGGGTACTGTCCACTGTTGCAGTCAAGGGAGTCTGGGTATGTAGAATCTGGCCTCGGTGTTGTTTAGCAGGCAATCCTTTGTCCGCCCGTGGGAGGATGTGTCGCGTAGCACCTGCCTCACTCTCCGCTAATAATGCAAACCATCTACGGAGAATGCAAAATGCAGGTGTGAAATGTGTACAGCCCTATACCAGTGTCCAGTAGGCAATTCACATGGATGGACAAGCGTATGACTAAGATGGCACCCATAACTGCAAACCGGTGGAATTACACTGCCGTAGTAAGGCATTACACAAGTAATACACATAGGGACTACAGTTGACATTCCCCATACAACAAACACAGACAACCAGCCGATGAAGTCCAAAGCAAAGGCGAGGTACTGTAGAGACCGTCAGTGACCACTCAGAGCACACCAAGAATTAAAGGCAGTCACCATAGTCTATTGGAGCCCGCCGTCTGCTTCATAAGCAGACTTATTCAGAATACATACAATGCAGTCCAACCTACTACATTTAAAAGCCTTAATTGGTCAGTAAATTAGATGTGCTGGGTACTAATTACATGCCTTAAAGGCAAACAAGCAAACAAACCTTACTTGGGTTACAGATTCCACACAGTGAGGACATCAGACATTGCTTGAAGGTACAGTCTTCATCGGAAAATAGAAATATATGTACATATATGAAAGATGAACCAACATAAAATGTTTTCCAAATGTCTGACTGTGTAAGATACATATATATGTCCTACGGATTGTGCCAATATATTAACAGAACTGCAGACACCTAGTAATATAAATGAACCATAATATATACACATAAACCGTATGATTATGACTAATGTAAAATAGACCAGCGAAATGTAAAGATTCACAATGTGCTAATGTAAATATTCATTTAGAAGGTTACTTAAATAAATCAATTCAGACATCCATGTCTAAATACTAACACAAGGCCAGCGAGGTGCTTGCCCTCACATGTACTGGGATGTTGTTCCACAGCATAGTGAGTGTCTGGGTGATGAATCTGTCCCAACAACACGTTCGATTAATGACAGTGTCAAGGTGTCGTCAGCTGCCCTTGTGGTTCTGAGGATCTAACTTCTTTCGTGAAGCATAGTCATCAGATCTGGGTTCGACATAGCCTTGTATGCCAGGCACGGGTCACCTCTGGGCAAGTGGTATGCAACTGTATACAGCTGGAATTCTTTCAGTTGGTCAGTATAACACATATACCTGAGACCCTGCATCTGTTTGTCGATGAACTGTTGGTGCCTTTCCAGCTGCTGCAGGTGTTGGGTCAGATACATTCTGTGCGGTGCATTGTACCCAATCATAGGTCTAATGAGTGATGAGTACAAGGGGACAATGACCTCCCCTGATCTAGATGTGAATCCCTTCATGATGATGTGGGCAATGTGGAAGGTCTACCTAACTATGTTAGCAACATGTGTGTCTAACGAACGGTTAACAACAACCGGGTCCCCAGATCACTGGTAACCCCCTCTGTGCTCAGTGGATTGCCACCTATATGGTAGCTAGGGGTAACCTTGTTCTTCCCGAAGGGTATGACTATGCATTTCCTGGCATTTAGCTGTAGGACATGTCTCTGGTACCACTTATCCACATCTGTGAGGCACTCCTGAAGGATATCTGTGTCAGATGTGTGTCTGACTTTGGCACCGGTTTGCAGTCATCTGCAAACATTGTCACCATAACCCCCTGTGTATGCGTGTACATTGGAAACGTAGATGCTGAGAAATAGTGGACCCAGGACTGAGCCCCATGGGACACCACCTGTGACTGGCTGTGAGTATGACATGGCGCCAGCAACTATGGCCATGTGTGTTCTGTGACTTAGCCAGTTTGCAACCCATATGGCGATGTATGGATTTACATTCAAGATGGCGGGTTTATCAATTATACCCGAGGGGGGTATTGTGTCGAAGGCCTTTGCCAGGTTGAGGTAGGCTGTATGGACTGCTTTACCCTCATCAATGGCCTTGGTGACTGATTCTACAAAGTGAAACACGTGTAAAGGCATGATCTGACTCTGACCAAGCTAAACTGGGTTGTATCCAAAGTATCACGAGTCCCCTATGTCTTTATCTATGTGTTCCATTATGATCCATCTCCATGGCTTTGCAGATAAGGCTTGTCAAACTAATGGTATGGTAATAACCAGGGTCAGTGGAGGCACCATCTATGTGGAGTGTGACTACAGTAAGCCCTGTGCTACTACTCAGTGCGTATCCTGAGGTGAGGCTAAGATTAAACAGCTGTCCTAAGTGTGGGTTTAATTCCCCATAGAGTTCCTGGAGTACACAGCTGGGACACCATCTGGACCCATGGATGCTGTGTTGACTGCCTTGGGGCTGGATGTGGGTAATGCTGGACATACCCACGGCAGGCGTGGCGGCGTTCGAGTCCGATGCCCAAGGGACCACACACATAGCCGGCCTTAGGCATAGGCCAAGTAGGTAGCCGTCTAGGGCGTTGCTCTACTCGGGGCACCTTTCCAGACTCTATTTGGTGTAGGTAGACCAGGAGGGTAGCGGGTGATGTATCGGTGGCAACTTCTGCCTAGGGCACCACTTAACCTAAGGCCACTCTTCCCGTGGGTAATACAGCAGTACCCACACCCAGGCGGGTCATTGCTAGGGTCATTGCTAGTATGGCATATCATCTATGTCAAGAAACCATATATCCCCAGACATAATGGCACAGCATAATGCCTGTTCGCCCAAAAGGCAGACATCGTCACCAGCGGCGGTGCGGGCGTACTGCGAGATGTCCGTTAACAATGTCGACATTGTCTCGCTTTGTGAAACAAACTCCACATAGACATTCAATACTAAACAGCGACGGAGAACCCGATGTCCTCGTGGCTGAGCTGTTCAACCTGTTCCGCCATGTTAAATGTGTAGCACAACGGAACCGGCCCAAACCAAGCAGCGGACATGTCTGTGGCTCAGTGAAAGTCGTCACGCAATGGTAAACCCTTGTAATATTGCGACACAGGCCATACATACGGAGGGTTAGTAATGGAAATTGGTCCGTTCGACCAGACCGTGTGCAATTAGTATAACAAGATCTACACCGGGTACACCGGCCAATCGGCGCACACGATTCTGAATAATTGGGGGCGTGACATGGTACCATGGACACGGACAAAACGTGCCCATGTGACTCATCTAACATTCGTACAGGGTCAGGGCAGTCCCGTACAGTGGGCGGACAAGACCAAACCCAAAGCACCACAGCAACACCCTGACAATCGAAGGCCTGTATGCGTATGGGATATAAGCACCTGTCATCTGAACAGCCCTGCGGTGACGACATATGCATCCTGGGCCATGGCGAGGGAATTAGGAATGTTCAACATGCAGTACCGCACCTTTCCCAGGAGGAGAATGGATGCCTGTGGCGGGCGTGTGTGCGGGGGGGGGGATATGTAAATGTACATAGGTACCATGGGTATGCATATTAATGACAACGAACAGCTACCGTGTACTGGTCACAGTAACCGGCAAGCGTGAATGCAGTCACGTTTGAATTACGACTATAGAACATATAGATGTGCGTATGCGTAATGCGTCCATGCTGCAAAGACTGTTACATATATAAAGCTGTAAGTGCTTTCTGCACCGTCCGTCAACGGATCAGACATATGTTACGGAATAGTCACAACTAACGCAAAACACGTAACCACACAGACACTGTAAACATATATAAGCGGACTACGGATATGCATGTGCGCCTGCGTAACCCACAATCCGGACATGCGGTGTGCGTGTGCGTGTGTGATCCAGTGGAACCAGGGAAGGTTAAGGATGTCTCCTCCACACATTTACATTCATAATTGTAAAATATATGCTTAAATAGTACTTATTGATTCCATGCTTTGTTATCGTAATGCTACTATTATACACATTGATATACAATATCCTGATCAACACACTACATTCTAAGGTGCACTCACAACAATTATCAACTATGTGTCAGGATACTGATTGTATTTACCAATATTGTATATATATTAACACATTGTTGCCGTATTATTGTTTCCATGAAGTAAGGCATGCAACACTGATATGTATATGTCACGTTATAATCAAGACTTGGAGCACTGTCCACCTAACTATGAGCAGGTTTATTGATTATTTCGCTTTAAACCGACTCTGAAGGAAGTGTATAAGGGGCGGCTATGTCATGCATTCCGTACTCCGACGATGCCCCATGTTAGTAGGTGAAAGAGCTCAGTATCCTTTCACTGTGGAGTCTATCGTATTTGACAGTGTCTGTTTCTGCCGATATATGTTCCATAATGTCGTTTATGAAGATGGGCAGGGCCTTAAGGTTTGCTGTATTTCCGCATACTGGCCCGTGGATATAGATAGGCCATGTAATACAAACGATGGGTAGTCAAGCAGACATCCACGATTGGGGAACATACAGCGGCAGTCAATACCACTGGCCAGATGGTGACAGTCCAACACGTTCTACACTTTACAAATGCACATCGGTGTCCATTGTAGGACTCCAAAAATTACGGCGTTTGCTCCGTTATCCATCGGGATCGGCCAATCAGAGTACTAACCGTGACTACGGCACAGCTGAACATATGCACCACCAGCGTGTTTAAGGTTGATGATACCTGTCCATGACATGCAGGACATATGAACAGAGGTCCCCAGACTGCCGTGTCCATACATGTGCGTCCATATCCCAGTTCCGCACACATGAAGGATGTGTCATGCGTACCGTGCGGGGTTGCGGTCATGGTATCCTGGGTATGCAAAATGGGGCTCGGTGTTGTTTGGCAGATAATCCGTTGTCCGCCCGTGGGAGGGCTGCGGGTACAGGGCGTGCCTTAGTCCCCACTAAGGATGCAAAGCATCCACTGGGTAATGCTAAAGGCAGGTGTGAAATGTGTTCAGCCCTACATCAGTGTCCAGTAGGCATTTCCCAAGGATGGACAAACGTACGGACAAGATGGCACCCATAATAGCAAACCTGGTGGAATCACACAGCCGTAGTAAGGCATAACACAGGACATACAGATGGAAACAACAGTAGACATCCATCCTGCCGTGCGAATCCCAGCGTACACAGCAGCCAAGGTGCTATCAAGTATGTGGGGATCACCCGCTTCCACTCTGTGGAACATACGTGCGACCTGTGGAACACATATTAATGGCACACCAACAACGTCAACTAGGAAGGTCATACTATGGTTAAAATATGGCGTTCCCACACATAAATAACATACTGTCATGAATAAATAGGTTCTACATGTACCGGCTGTGTTATAATGACAATACAGTGGCGGATAGTTCACAATGGTACCTCTGAGGATTACTTAAAGCAGTTGCCAACCTGCAGTACTACAGTAACACCATATGGGTAAATTGTGGAAGGACACGGGTTCCGTAGCACTACATAATATGGGTAGGCGGACAGACATCCGGGACTGGGGAACATACAGCGGCAGTCAAACCCACTGGCCGAATGGACACAGTCCAACATGTTCTAAACTTTACATATGCACATCGGTGTCCATTGCAGGACCCAAAAATTACTCCTTAAGTAAGTGTGGGCAGCATAGTGTGAACTGGAAGAGGTGACAGCCGTGACTACGGCACAGGTAGATATATGCACCACAAGCGTCTTCAAGGGTGATGACAGCCGTCCATGAAATGCAGGACATATGAATAGGACTCCCCAGGCTGCTGCGTCCATACCGTCGTTCACATCCCATTTCCGCACACATGAAGGGTGTGCAAGGGGTACTGTCGAGGGTTGCAGACATGGGATCGTGGGTATGCAAAAATGGGTGTCGGTGTGGATTGGCAGATGATTCGTTGTCCTGCCCGTGTGCGGGGCGTGGCCATAACATATCGTTACTCCGCCAATACTAATACCGATCATCCACGGAAATGGAGAATGCAGCTGTGAAATGTTGACAGCCCGATACTAGTGTCCAGTAGGCAGTTCCATGGATGGACAAGCGTCACGGCCAAGATGGCACCCATAGCTGCAAACCTGGGGGAATCCACAGCTGTTGCAAGGCATAACCCAGGGAATACAGATAGGGTCTACAGTAGACACTCCCCATTCAAAGCCAGACCGCTGGGCAGATACCGGCGTACACAGCACTCAATCTGCCAGCACATCTATGGGGATCCTGCGCTTCCATACAGTGGAACAGATGGGTCACCTGTGTAAACATACCAATGGCACAATCTCCACGTCTGCTGGGAATGACATACGATGGTCAAACTATGGCGTTGCCACCAATGAAAGACATCCTTCGGTGAATTAATAGGATTGATGTCAATAGACCATGGCAAACACCCAATGAACAGGGAAGACTTGCTGGCACCCTATGGCCACAAACCATGTCACACATAGGTAGATGGAACAGTCAACTTAAACATTTCGTCCACGACAGGTCGCATATGGTATCCAAAGGTACTTCATAGACATGTATGCGCTATCACCCGTTGGCCCCGTGAGACTTACACATAACATGGAAGTATCCAGGCTTTAAATGTCCACCCTTACACTTCCATTTGTCACTGTCTATGCGAGCAATGGAGATGTAGCCACAGCATAGAAAGCAGAGGCGTACTGCTAACGCAACACACACATGTCAACATCACAGAAAGCATACTATGAACACCGTATTACATGATATTGTACTATGAAACACAAACAAACCAGCAACCTGCAGCAAGAATAGTCCCCGTAGTTCGACACAACACAAGTCTTCGTAACATTTAAACAGTTCATTAAAACATGCAACGTTTTCGTTGTTTCCACAACGTGTGCAGAAAAAAGCTATGTCTAAGAATGTTCACAATCAACAATGTGAGTCTTAACATGATTTTAAATATCACACTGTTGATTGTGAACACTTTAAGGATTTGCTTATTCAGTTGTATTTGCGAAAGAACGGGACACACACACACACACACGGAAGGGACGGAGATGAACCTCGCCTATTTACATGAACTCAGTACAGTATGAAGCATTTACAGAGCAGCTACCGAGTTAACTGGCGTGGCGCTGTCAGAGGCATACTTGTAGGCTGGTGGCGTCACCCGCAAGACAATAGTTGGCAATAGCCAAGGCATGTGTTGCGGGCGTCTAAAAGCATAATCAGTCGCAGAGGCAGCTGGAAACACACACACACAGAGACACACACACACGGAAGGGGCGGGGGCGAACCTCGCCTATCTACATGAACACACTACAGTATGAAGCATTTACAGAGCAGCTACCGACTTTACTGAACAGGCTGTCACCGCATACTTGTAGGCTGCTGGCGTCACCCGCCAAGACAATAGTTGGCAATAGCCAAGGCATGTGTTGCGGGCGTCTAAAAGCATAATCAGTCGCAGAGGCAGCTGGAAACACACACACACAGAGACACACACACGGAAGGGGCGGGGGGCGAACCTCGCCTATCTACATGAACACACTACAGTATGAAGCATTTACAGAGCGCTACCGACTTTACTGAACAGGCGCTGTCACCGCGCATACTTGTAGGCTGCTGGCGTCACCCGCAAGACAATAGTTGGCAATAGCCAAGGCATGTGTTGCGGGCGTCTAAAAGCATAATCAGTCGCAGAGGCAGCTGGAAACACACACACACAGACACACACACACGGAAGGGGCGGGGCGAACCTCGCCTATCTACATGAACACACTACAGTATGAAGCATTTACAGAGCAGCTACCGACTTTACTGAACAGGCGCTGTCACACGCATACTTGTAGGCTGCTGGCGTCACCCGCAAGACAATAGTTGGCAATAGCCAAGGCATGTGTTGCGGGCGTCTAAAAGCATAATCAGTCGCAGAGGCAGCTGGAAACACACACACACAGAGACACACACACACGGAAGGGGCGGGGGCGAACCTCGCCTATCTACATGAACACACTACAGTATGAAGCATTTACAGAGCGCTACCGACTTTACTGAACAGGCGCTGTCACCGCATACTTGTAGGCTGCTGGCGTCACCCGCAAGACAATAGTTGGCAATAGCCAAGGCATGTGTTGCGGGCGTCTAAAAGCATAATCAGTCGCAGAGGCAGCTGGAAACACACACACACAGAGACACACACACACGGAAGGGGCGGGGGCGAACCTCGCCTATCTACATGAACACACTACAGTATGAAGCATTTACAGAGCAGCTACCGACTTTACTGAACAGGCGCTGTCACCGCGCATACTTGTAGGCTGCTGGCGTCACCCGCAAGACAATAGTTGGCAATAGCCAAGGCATGTGTTGCGGGCGTCTAAAAGCATAATCAGTCGCAGAGGCAGCTGGAAACACACACACACAGACACACACACACGGAAGGGGCGGGGGCGAACCTCGCCTATCTACATGAACACACTACAGTATGAAGCATTTACAGAGCAGCTACCGACTTTACTGAACAGGCGCTGTCACCGCGCATACTTGTAGGCTGCTGGCGTCACCCGCCAAGACAATAGTTGGCAATAGCCAAGGCATGTGTTGCGGGCGTCTAAAAGCATAATCAGTCGCAGAGGCAGCTGGAAACACACACACACAGACACACACACGGAAGGGGCGGGGGCGAACCTCGCCTATCTACATGAACACACTACAGTATGAAGCATTTACAGAGCAGCTACCGACTTTACTGAACAGGCGCTGTCACACGCATACTTGTAGGCTGCTGGCGTCACCCGCAAGACAATAGTTGGCAATAGCCAAGGCATGTGTTGCGGGCGTCTAAAAGCATGATCAGTCGCAGAGGCAGCTGGAAACACACACACACACACACACACACACACACACACACACACACAGACACACGGAAGGGACGGGGGCGAACCTCGCCTATCTACATGAACACACTACAGTATGAAGCATTTACAGAGCAGCTACCGAGTTTACTGAGCAGGCGCTGTCAGGAGGCATACCCCTCGTGAGTGGTATCATTTGCAGAGGCAATGCGCCCGATCGGGAGTTAAGTCAGAGTGCGCAGTCACGCGGTCTGTTACCATCCCAAGGTCGCCGTACTGTAACTGCGTTAGTGCTGCAGTCGGAATACCAAGTAACTACTGATCAGTACATCACTGCCTACTGGGCATGCTCAGACACTTAGACTCGGCACAGAGCAGACATGCATACACATGGTGGGGCGGCATGGGTGGCGGAATGTGGACCGTCGTGTGTGTCCAGCCACAACAGAAACCTGGCCATGCCACAGGCGTGGCCGTTGCGTGGGGATACAGGCATGCACCGGGGTATAACTGCAGACGGGCGGGGTGTGCACTGTGCTGTGTGTCTATCTACACAGCTGCCTACTGGGCATGCTCAGACACTTAGAGTCGGCACAGAGCAGACATGCATACACATGGTGCGGCGGCATGGGTGGCGGAATGTGGACCGTCCTGTGTGTCCAGCCACACAACAGCAACCCGGCCATGCCACAGGCGTGGCCGTTGCTGCGGGGAATATCTAGGTGCAATTAACCATGTGTAGGACTGGCCTACAGTTTGTTGCATGCTACAGACAACCCTCCCAAACACAGGATACCTTCACAGATGTCCTGAGGACACTGGTGAGTGGGCATGCTCTCACAACAGCACCGTATTGGGTGACATGAACCACCCATACATAGCCTGGGAACATTACCCATGGCACAACACACTCGCCAGCGGTCCCAGGTGTTCACACACCTGGCCACTGTTAAACAGCCATGCACCATACATACTAGGGGGGGATGTCTGACAGTTCTGCCCATCACACATGGTGAGGATATGCCCCACACAGGATGTACAGCCCTCAATGGTGATGCAAGACCGTATAGTGGATCCACTGGTCATCCACATCCTGTAACCAACACCAGCATGGGGGACCTCAGTGATGACCTCTCCACAGAAAACCACACACATCATACGACCGGTGTGGTACCCTACAAGTCCTCCATGCCAGTGTTGAACACAGGCCAGACCGGCAAACGCCTAACGAATGCCTTCTCTGAGCACCCACATGCATGTCTGCAACAGGCAAACATGATGACATCAGGACCTTGTCCACCACAGGTAGGCACATGGTGTGGTGGACCGCAGCCACTGACTACCTGTACATCAACAGTTGGAGCTAATACATGGCAGAGCAATGACAGTACCAGGGAAACCATCACCCATTCATACCGGCGTCACCATACGGACCACATACCATCATCCACGGCCGCTTGTGGGAGTGGTACTGCAGAGGGCACATGAGACAACCATAGGGCCTTCCCTAACTGTGGTAAGGACATGGTTGGGGGCACACAGACTTGGCTGGAAATGGTCCAGAATGGTACAACAGTCACTGCACCCACAGACATTGTCTGCAAACCAGCGGACATGTTCCATGCATACATTCCCAAGAGGAACATATCCATCCCACCAGAGTGTATCCTCCCAGACATCTCATATGGCCTGGGTGATCCCATATCTCTATGGCGGTTGACACGTCAGCAATGGGCACCGATAGTGTCCCTGGCTGTGTGCTACCCATCCTCATTGAGGCCCTCGGCCCACACATGCGACCACTGTGACATGTTAGCCTTACTATGGGCTATGTCCCCAATGGATGCCATATGGCATCTGTGGTCCCACTATGCCAGGGTAGTGCTCTTATGGACTGTCGGCAGCCACACCCTATCGCTTGACAAGCCTTGTCTGCAAAGCTGTGGGAGGTCCATACAGGTGGCCATGGTTACAGATAGCGGTGTACAGCCAATGCGGAACATACCCACAACTACATAGTCAAGGCGGATCCTGCCTCCCGAACCTGCTCGTCCTGTCTGGAGTGGTCACCAAGGCCATTGATGGGGATCGTGGGTTTGCACACAGTACCATGACCTGGTGGGGCGTTCAGAGCACACTACACATGGGACCCATGGAAGGCTCGCCAGCATACATGTGGGGACATATGTCACCCGATGCTTCTCAGACAGGTTGGAGGTCACACCACACAGGGTTGGTGCTCAAGGTGCCTTGTCACACTCATATCTGGACCCAGTGGAGGCCCACAGGGCTCACTCCTGGGCCCCTGCCATATGGCATCCGACCTTCAATGTGCATGCAATCATAGGGGATTGTAGCAGACAAGGTATGCAGATGACTACGCACCGCCAACATACCCAACACCCCGTTACGGACATCCACCTAGGGCGTCATAGACATGGATGACTGGTGCCAGAGCCATGGCCTGCTACTAAATGCCAGAGAAGGTGCAGCACTACCCAGTGTGAAGGACATGTTCGTCCCAATGTCACATGTAGGTGGTGCGCCATTAAAGATGGTGGACATGTTCAGGAAATGGCTACCACACCTGTCGGCAACCTCTGTCAACACACACAATGGCAATGTGGGTGTGAAGACATTCCATTGTGGCCTCCTGGTCTGGATGGAATCGCAACCACATCAGGGGTGTTCATTGTACCCTGTACACATCACACACCAGAGCAATGACTGCGTACAATGGCACATGTGGCCTGTAGCTAACCTGGCGCCTGCAGCACTTTCGGAAGGACATAAGCGTTCCACAAGCCGGGGATGCCGGTGCTAGGACATGTGTCACAAGCTGCACGGCCAAGGGGACACCGGCTGTAAATCTTCACAGCACATCTGCTCCGTGGTGATCTGTGCCTGGCATACGCGGCCATGTCTGACCTGGGTGACATGGGCACATTCCACCTCCCAGGCTCCATGCAAACACGGGCACAGAAGCGACTGTCAAACACCTCAACACAAAGATGAGTGAGGCGTGCTGGGGAACAGGGTTAGCGGCCAGACACCCCTACAACACGGGGAGGAGTGCCAGGCCATGTGAAGGAAAGGCCCTGACTGCCTTCCTCCAGGACTGCTGATGGCCTGTGGATGTGTGTCAATAGTTATGCGCCAGGCAACATCTGTGTGTCACTGCTAGACCAGGGACTGGGGACTGATGGATATGGCATCCCCATCCTGTGGGGTGTTAGTCGCCACACACAGTCATGCTAGGTCCACACATGTCGTAGGGCACATATCCTGTTACGTTCATGTGTGCCTATGTACCTATGTAGGGGTCCATGCGGATGCGGGTAACTGTGCTATGCTGATGTTGCCAGACATGCCTGTGGGTACCCACGACTACGTGGGGAACTAATTACAGTGCTCCCAGTAGGCACGTGCAAGTACACCATCAGTATCATACGGGTTAACTGCACCGACATGGTGCTACACATGTAACCACCACACATACTGTGTACACATATCAATGAATGCTGCACCTGTCCTGCATGGTATGTCTGCTGCATGATGTCCGTGCACAACCCACATCACATACACACCTGTCACCAGCCATACACACACACCACAACATACACATCACGTACTATGCGGACACAGGTATCACATACACCTCTCACTATCGTGTCCACCCTGTGCATCAGAATATGTTAGCTTAACCGTGCAGTGATGGTGTAGCTCACAGTTATCGGCAGAGACTTCATCATATGCACAGGGTGATATGTGTGCCACAGGCATGGGCTGTACCAATGGATGACATCATGTGTGTGTGTAAGGGCCTGTGCATTGAGTGGGCATGACTATGTAGATTGCATGTGGGTGTGGTGGAGCCCTACAGTTGTGTCTGCTGTGTGTGGGTGTGTGTGTACACAGTTCAGTCATCTGTGATGCCTACTAGGGGTATGCTTGGCAGCTCCTGACTGTACATTGCAGGTGTTACGGCTCACTGTGTCTGCCGGCGGCGGCGTGACCAGCGCCTGCCTGGGGTCGCAGGCACGACCGGGTGGAGTGCGGACTGTCCACTCTCCGATGTCACATGTCCGCTGGAAGCGTGCCCACGGGGCCGTCCAGGGCCACGTCCGCGTGGCCTGCTCTGTCCTGGTGTGGATGGTGTAGTAGCAGCTGCACTGCTGCTGCTACCAGCACTGTCTGGGTGGGCATGGGAGGTGGCACGCACGCTGACCTGCAGCAGGTGGTGTTGCTGGCACCGCCCACGTGCCCTATGCCTCACCCCTACCTGGGGTTCCTGCACGGACTGCGCCGCGCTCAAGGATGGCCATGCCTCGGTCGAGGATACCAGCCATGTCACCCAATCTCCTATCAGAACATCGGCAAGATGCTGTTGTGCATTCGCCAATGCCTGGATGTTGTCATTCAAGATGCGGATTGCGGACCTCTGCAGCCTCTGCCCTTCCTGGTTCTGCCGTTCGGCGCGTGCCTGCGCCGCCATTACAGTCTGGAACATGCGTCTGGTTATACCAGCTGCTGCACCTGTACGGCAGGTGTATGTCTAGCGGTGCTCCCCTACGAGCAGCACCTGCCACATGCCTGCGTGGCACTGCACCAGTCCTTACACTGGCAACATCGTGTGTACCCACACCTTCTGCAGCCACCACACATTCCTGCTCGGGGCCAAGAGACGCTGACTGACCGTCATCTATGGGCAACGGTGTTGGGGTATGTGTCGGCATCTGAACCGTGAGCGGGGTTGAAAGGGGCGTATGTGTGATGTTCTCCGGTGGCACAGTGTCTGCCTGTGACGACCCTGCCTGTGCCTCATGCACATGGTCATCACCACTAGTATCTGTGGGGACACTAGCATCAGATTGACCGCGGGAGGGAACTCACCTACAGCACCTGTCAATACAAAGACATACCATCGGTTACAATACAGACACACACACACACACACACACACACACACACACACACACACACACACACACACACACACACACACACAGCATGCATGTGATAATGCAGGTGGCATGCAGCATTCACACAACACAGACCAGTGAATGCAGACCAGACATTCATAGTGGCAGTATGTACACTGCCCTGGTGGGGACAGTACAACAGGCAGGTGTCATTTAGTAGGCATGCAGTACACACATTCATGGTAGTTCGCATGCATCAGCGTGATACACCGTGTGGCCAGGCGAGTTGAGAGTACACCTGCCTGCCCACACTATGTATTGTACACCCCAAACATGTGCGGTATCATGTGGACATGTGGCGTTGGTGTCCCACCGCATGCACCACATCTCCTCGGCTGTCATGGTGCAGTGTTATGTGTACAGTCTACAGATACAATGTATGGGTAACACTGATGTCTGTGCAGGTACGTTTGCTGTGAGCTGTGTACATAGCTGTACAGTGTGGAGTGCGGGCTCTGTGCCACTGCACAGTAGCAGGACACAGCTATGTGTCTGTGCGATCGTGACCTGGGCACATTACATTGCCATGTCTGTAAGTCAGTTCAGCTGCTCAGCAGCACGTATATAGTGGACATTGGAGGCACCTGTAGTAGCTGTGGAGAGGCATTCCATGTCACTGGTGTACTACATCGGATGTCCAGGGGGTCCACTACAGTGATGAACCCACTATGTGTGTACAGGGTGCAGCGGTGACTACCCACTGTGGATGTGCTGTGTGGCAACATGCCTGTAGGTATCGACCATGGCCTTGTCTGTCTGAGTCATTGACAATTGTGTGTGGTAGACATCGTGCACACGGCCCTGTGGTGGCCCATGTGACATACAACCATACTAGTGTGAGGTGTCACATTCTCTACGGATATGCTGACAGTGTGGATGTCTGCTATGTTGTGCATAGGTCATGTCATGGTGTGACAATGCTGCAGCCAGACATCCACGTGCATGGGACATGGCATGTGCCATGTCTAGCGTGTGCACCGATGCAGGGGCATGGGTCACATTGGTAACACCTGTGCTCTGGCCAGATCACAGCTCACTATGTGGTACTGTGTGCATACTGCACTGGCATACCAATGCATACTACACATGCAGCCATTGTGTAACACCTACACCATTGTATGCATAGCTGAATGCACGTAACACACCAATAGGTTGTGTGGTGTCATACCACTCTACGCTAACGGTTGTATCTACTGTACATGGGTGGTGTGTGTGTCGGGTGGTGCGAGCTGTATACCGTGACTGGGGCACACACAGGTGAGCATGTCATGCCTAGACACATGGGGAATATCAATACAGCAGAACATGCCTTTGACTAGCAACAGACTTACCTGCAACAGACCCTTGTCCTTGCGACACGCCAGGCGTACCTGTAAAGACATTACACAAAGGTATACACATTAGCCATTACTATCTCCACGGTCAGCACTGTGCATGTCACATCATGCATGTGTGTGTTAGCATGTGCTATGCACATGTCTGCTAACACAACATAGCATACTATGGTTTGCATCTTGTGTGGCCATATACCTGGCATGTATTGCTATATCATGTGTTGTACTATGACACCCACACACACGTCGCTTATCATACAAACATGCAACACTGACTTACCAGTCGGCTCCAGGCTCATAGTTCGGGAGACACCCACCTCCACGATGGACGCAAGTGTTTCTGCGTGTTGTTCCGTGGGTGTCCCCAGACTGGCCAGGAGCTCCTCCGTGGCTGTGAGTGGGGGCTGGGTTGGTGGCCCACCACCTGTCCCACGTTGTTGCCTGGCGATTGCAGCGGCACGCTGTCTTGCATGCCGATCAGGTCTGTGCAGTGCCTGCGGATTTGCTGATAGCTGCGGTTGTATCCGCCCAGGCTGTTCACCCTCCTGCACATCTCCTCCCACATCTCCTGCCGTTCCTGTGCCTGCTGTGGCACATGGCTGAATAACGGCGTGATTACTATGGAGGTATGGAATTATCACCTCCTCCTCCTGTCGGATGAAAGGTGGAAGCCGGGAACGTGGCATTATCTGGAAGACATAATGATGGTGGCAGGTCACATTCACACTGCTGTGCTGGCATACTGTTGGAAATACATTGCTATGACATGTGCGACATCTGCACAGTGATCTGTGAATGGCATCGTGGCAGTGCACAGCCGATGTTTTGGCTTCACACCATTGAGCACTGGGTGTCACATCATATCTGTGTGCCACCCCATCACACTGTACTCGCACCATGTAGATGTTAGCCTGCCGTGGGCATGTGTACCTGGCTGCACCTATGTCCATATCAGTTGGCATAGGTCCCCATGTGGCGTCTGTGCTACTGTTCACCTGGGTGCTGTGTATATGTCAGTACACATCACGTCTGTGTCCATTGTGAACGTCAGCAGCGGCACTGTACACATACACATGGACACCTGCACATGCATGTGTTGTGCCATGTACTTCCACACAGCACTGTACGGGTGTTGGACAACTTGCCACAGCTCACCTGTGTTGCACATGTGATAGACATGGAGCAATGTGTAACCATGACACATTAGCAGGAAAGGCCATGCATAGCATGTACACACACACATTGTGCAGAGCATCACACAGCACCTGTAACATGACAGGGTGCATCACCGCCACATTACTGCTGTGTATGGTTGATAGTGAGAGTGCCTTTTGTCCATTGCACCATGTAGGACTGTGATAGCTCATGCAGCCTTGCTGGTCAGGTCTGCATGATATGGCAGGGTATGCCACATACATGGCACTGGGTGTGATCCACCTGGGGTTGGCGGTATTGGCAGGGTGGCTGTCCATTGCATATGTCATAGCTGTGTGAATATGGACATTCAACATGTTTATCACCATGGTGTGGACACTGTCCTCAAGCGAGGTATGCTGTGCGCTGCTTGTTGAGGGTGTGTCTGGTGCATGCAGGTATCACACATCCATGCATACACTGTAGCCCTGGCAGGTGCTATGTGCTGGGATATTGATCGACACAGTGCTGTATGTGGACACACACCGCTATCCCATGCACATGGATGGCTGCCTGCACTGATGTGGGTACCACATATGTGTACATCCAGTGGCGCTGCCACCCACATGTCTGCTGCTGCACTACACACCGCCATCCCTCCCTCTGTGAATGTGGTGTTGGGCTCAGCAGAGGTATCCATGTATGGGGACAGGGATGTTCACATAGCAGGCCCACTGATGGTATCGTCGATCTGACCATACACATATGGCGCACCCTCACACATACAACCCATTCATATTGTTGTTCACAGCGGTGACACAGCTATATTGCTATGCGGAGGCATTCACGAACATACATACACAGAGGCATGCCGTCCATCTGTGGCATTGCCTGGACTATTGCTGTGGTTCGGCACCTAGCGTGTTTGACTGCAGCTGGCGCAGACCTACTGTGCACATGTCTACGGTAGGCCTGTTCTACGGTAGGCATCTGTGATGTGCTGTGCACATCTCATATCTGCACATTTGGTTGGTGTCCATCGGTCCACGGGCCAGTGGTGGGACATACAGGGATGTTGCTGAACATATATGCATGCGACCCTGTACAGCTGTGGCGCTAGCCTCTCAGATGCTCATGTGTCGTGGGCGTGAACACCGTACACACACATGTGGTTGTGGGCTGCCGTCCGTACCCATCTCCACCTGTGGGTTGCTATCATCCCACACACTCCTTGTACTGTATGTTCAGGCTATGCACCTATGTGGGGCTTGTGTGCATGCAATACGATACTATGTGCCTTTGCACCCATCACAGACAATGTCACACAGGTACCCGAGCAGCTGTACACATCGCAGCTTGTTGTCAGCCGTCACATGTGGTACACACCTAACACATCTCCTGTGGGACATGGTCATTTGTATGGGCATGTCCAGTAGTCACATACCACAGCTACCCCTACATGTCGGCTATGCAGGACATGTGTGTGTACAACTACTGTGACATGTACACGAGCAATGCCCCCTACCTACATCACATGGTACTACCTGTGGGTATGTGTGTCTGCATCCATGCTATGGCCATAGATGACAATTGTACATCAATATGTGCAACATACCTCATTGGGGTTGTCATGTGCACATGTTCCATGTGTCAATGCATTGTTTGTGTCTGTTGGGCGGTCATTGTTGTGCATGGTTTACATGGCTGACATAGCGTACTGTGTCTGATTCCAGGTACTTCATTGGGCTACCAGCATTGTACATTTCTACAGCACATTCCAGCCATCATGTAGCCAGCTTAGATGACAGTGGGAGGTGTTCCGCCATGTGCACATATGTCACACAGTGCGAGGGTGACTGACACACATTGTCAGGACTGGGTTCTGACTGCTGTGGCTGTGTGTACTGGTGTTGACAACCATGACTGCACCAGATGGTGTCTTCTGGATGTGTGACATTCACAACAAACACCTACATTCACATAGCAGCACATCGTCCACGACAATGGACATTCCTGCATGAACACTGTATGCGGTATGTCTGTATGACCACTGCATATATCACTGGTGGCCACCAGCATGGCTGCCTACAACAGCAGTGTGTATCCTGTGCAAACATGGGTTACACCAGTCACAACACACCTGTGTCAGATGGCCCTGTAGTGGGTGACAGTGCAGTTCCATTCATCATGTAACAGTATACATCGTGCACCAGTATGTTGCAGACATGTGAACGGCTGTGCTAGTCGACATATGCACACATGACACATCACCTGGTACACCGTGTCTGCCTTGCCACCTGCTATTGTGACCACCCTGTGATGACATTGTACGGCCCACATGGACTGGGACATGTGATGGCTCAATGGTGAATTAACCCACAGGTGTGTGTCTAGCCAGGTGTCCAGTAGCCAGTGGTCTGCATGCAGGGATAGTGTACATTGGCCTACTCTGTCACTGGGACTGTTGACTATGGTCATACTGTAGTTATGCAGGCATGTGGTGTTTGTCCAGTCTGATAGTCGTGTTCAACCACACTACCGTGGCACACATGACCTGTGGACATCTGCCTAAGGTGTGCAGCCCACATGTACATCTTCACATGCTATGCTGCCTGTGCAGCGGTGTCACATGTCTGTCTCCGGCAGGGCTGTCACAGGTAGGCACAGCATGCAGTGATGTGTGACAATGCTTACACCCTCCACTGTGCTGTACACTAGCACTGCACACACAGTACAGCACACATGTCATTTATCTGCAGTGCCTGGGACCTGCCTCCATGCCCTACGGCACACCTGCCAGTCCAGATTGTACACAGATCATACCTCCCAGGCACATACCTGGACTGCAACACACACGGGTGGGTGGTTCCCACACCACACCGTGATTTACACACATACTGTATATTCCCATGACACATTGCATCATAGGTAATCCATGTTCAGATACCCATGTTCGTGACCTTCGCACATTGTGACGCGCGACAGTGAATACACTGTACACCACAGGTTACATGGCGGTCGGGTTGGCATACTGTACATTGCACCTAGGACAGTTGCTACTGCTATGTATTGCCAGCAACACGCCCTTCCCTAGTATGGACTCCCATGTACCCACACATGCTTGGCCATGCAGTATGCATAGCTGGGTGACACATTACACGACACATACCATACCTACACTACCCTCGGCATGCACCAAACCTCCATGTGTCTGTGTGCTAGGCCTACACACCTCCCCCCTCTGTTTGCTGAACATCCATGCTTCTCATCCCTGCTAGCCACACCCTAAACACACAACCATAGCAGCATGCATGGTACATACACTCTACAGCCGGTATTACTGACATCCACTGACAGAGGTAGGTGATGGCATGGCAGCCCGTACGATGGACAGTCTACGTGCCTATGCCAACACTGATCACAGTGCACTTCTGCTACATTTACACACTGGTAGGGACCATGCTATTCCACACTGAGACATGGTGGTACTGGCCTTTTCACAGGCCACAGTGGTATTCCTGTTCCATGCACACGTGCTGTATGGGCACATGTGCAGGCTGTTGCACGGTAGTTATGTTCACCTGTGTGTGGTGTGTCACTTGACAGTCATGGTGTGTCCTCATGGTGCATGACATACTCCACAGCTAGCTACCTACACATGACTGCCAGACATTGCAGTGTGGGCCCTCACGCAGTGTGGTGGTATGTCTCTGCTGTTTGACTACATCCACATTCAATGCGGCATACCACAGTCATGCAGGCATTGCCAACACAGATGTTGCTGGCATCGTGCCTGCCAATGGGGTACCTACCAACAATACACACTCTCACTCACTACAGGGTTCCAATCCTTGGCTGGACATTGTATTAACCCTGTGGACACATACATAGTACTGCCATGCACATGTTATGTCCGGGAACACAGTCCCAATGTCACCTCAAATCGCCATAGTTGTCTCTGCAGCAGCACACTGCAGTGACTGCTAGCCCATTCATGTACGTTGTGTACCCTGACCACCACACTACCACATCTATCACACTACACATGGATGGTACTGCATTGCACGTATGGGGCTGCATCTCTACACCCATGACTGGGCCATTCAGTATGGCACTGGGCCACATCTTGACATACATGCTTCACACACTCATTGACTACCTGCATGCCTTTACTGGCACCCTTGTTGGGCTTCTGTGCGCCACAGCACACCACATCCCATGCTGGCCACCTGTCATACTATTGCATGGGTGGTTGGGGTGGTACAGAGTGTATCACATCAGACATGATCCGCTCTTTGCCCTTCAGCACCATTCCACTTTATGCTATTGCCAATGTACACATCCAGCATCACATCGTACCCTATGTCTCGGGATGTTCGCCATGTGCCTCCTGTACAGTTCACACAGTGGTGCAGGCATATCATGCTAACTACAACAAGTCAGGGGCGTGTGACATTGCACAGTCCTCAGACATGTGGCCCCTCATGCTCAGTATTTGCATCGTACACTACCTGCTGTCACACAGTACTGTACATGCCTACATATACCACTTCTACATACCTGGCAGCATTCTAGCTCATCCTACTCATGTTGCTGACACCCATACAGGTGTCAGTGTGGCAGATATATCATGTAGATATCATTGCATCAGTTACATCACACATAGTGCATACACATCACCTTTGCATACTGACGGTCATGCGGTGTGTATCACATGGATACTGTCCCTATACAGGCATATCACGTTGTACATGGTTGATGTACACACACATGCCCACATGGTGCTGTGGTTGCCATATTCCACCATGGCGTGGGTACACATGTGCAGGACCACGCATTTCTGGACCGTATGTCTAGCTGATACCTTGGGTGCCCTTGTACCTGTGCCATACACACATGTACCGCGGGCCGTGTTACAATAACACATGTGTGGTGTACCTTACACAATGGATACAACGTTACATGTCTCAGTATAGTCATGCTGTGATCTCTACCGGCTCAGACAGTTTACATATGCAAATGACAGTCATGTAACACATCTGTACTCACCTGCATGCCACTAACACAGGGGTGTAATCTACTCTGCCATGGGCCATGTTCTCCACAGTACTGATGCATGTAGTACTCCTACATGGCGTTTGCAGTGGGCAGGGTGGGAGGAGCAGTCCTGCATGTGTGCACACATGCCACATTGCTCGGCCGGGCGTCTGTGTGACATCCACAGACTGGACACACACCGTGCTGTGGGACATAGGTCCTGTGCACATCCCACAGGGGCACACTGTGTCACTAGTCATGTGATAGCTCCCTTGCTGGTAGGGTGACACAGACCCATGGTACCACCACAGCGGACGTACTGTATAGACATAACAGTTGACATCCACTTCTGCCGTTCAGTGGACACTACCATGGGGGGGGTGTCACTACTGTGTACATTGCACATGTGTTTACACACGGCCCTGCTGGACATCATTGTGGCACACATTGCACCTGCTACGGAGCGTTTGGACATGGTTACTTGCTGTTCCCTCCATTTCGGGTACCTATTCTGCTACTACATTGTCCCATATGTGCAGGCCATACATATCTTGTGTATGTACATAACATTAGGCCATCCCTCCATCATGCATGCTATGCCTGTGATACTGTCTATGATTTCTGAACATATCCATCATGACAGCTTTGCATTACACATAATTGACATAGTCGCACCTACTGCGTGGGATCCGTGCCGTCGTGCGCACATTCCGTATGACATCGGCGGTATATGCCCATGCACATGTGTGCTGTGACACTATACATACATGTCCTATCCTGCTGTGGCACTTCATTGTTGGATATCCACTGCCAGCATCAGCGTGGGTGGTGGCATTGTTCTGTGTTTGCAACCCCTATGGCAGACCTGGGGTAGGGTTACCACCTGTGCCACTTTGCAAGGGACAGTCCCTCTTTGGGCAGTTGTGTCCTGACAAAACATATTACAAATGGCAAATGTCCTGAGATTGTAGGACATAATTATGTCCCATTTTTATGTAAGAGTTGCATAACATAGTTATTTATGTATGTAAATTCCTAAATGTTACAAGACACACAATAAGCAACTAAACTGCTACAAGACTACGCTTTTATTTAGGCAAAGAGTACAGTTCTACCCTTTGTACTGACCATGGGTATGTGTCCACCTGTAACATCTGATGTGTGTCCCGAAGATGTCCCACTTTGGCCATTTGAAAGGTGGCAAGCCTAACCTGGGGTTATCCGGGTGTGTACATGTTGTCCCACTGCTGTGCACACGTTGTCCACAGTCGTTGGTATGCTGCGGCGGCTTAGCATTACATAACCAACCTTCACCTCTCTCTGCCTGATGGACAGGTATCTTTACCTACACACACCGTTCACATACTGTACAGATTCGTCATACGTATCGTGCGTTACACAACAGTACATGTGGTGGGTTCGACATACCTTTCCGCCCTTTGGTTCTGCATTCGTCTGTATTTGCTAGGTACTCCTTTTGTATTCTGTCTTTGTTCGGTATGAACATACGGTTTGAATATCCAGGAGTCTTCCTTATATTAAATCGTCACCTGAGGCATGTGGGTTAATCAGGCCAATAGCTGTTCCTCGGTGTGTACTTATGCGCATATCACGGTGATCCCCTCCTTTCGATTCGTTCTGGCGTCGGCACTAGGCCATGGTTCTTTCCTCGTGTGGCCGTTGGTTATTTGCAATACCTTCGTGAGGATGGTATGTATTGTATCATGTTTGTGTGACTGCATCCGCTATGTGTGGTGTCGGGTACATTTCGCTGTGGTGTTAGCCGTGGATTGTGTGTGTTGGGTATGGTATTCTGTTCGACATGTGGGTGTCCGTGTCCTGGCGGCGTCTGTCGATGGCGTTGTGCATTCAGATGTGTAACATAGCTGTTATATTCCTGTACACAGCGGATGCAAGGATGCATCAGCCGCTGCTAGTGTTTCCCACGAGCTTGTTGTGGGTATGCGCTGTCATTGACTGCCTGTATGTTTTGCTACGGTTTTAGCTGTTATCCCTTTGATATGTGCGATGGGGTATATCTGCGGATGTGGGTGGCAGTGCAGGGTGTGAGTCTTGCATTTATACATACGGGATATGCTTGTGTGTGTGCTCCATCCCTGCTTGGGGAGCTGCAGGTTACCTGTCTGTTGTTCCGGGAATGTTTGTTTTGTTGATGTCGTGTGCTGTCGGTGTCGCCTGCATGTGTGCTTCCTGCACGTATTCCTCCTTCACATGGGTTATATATCTGCGGATGTTCGTCCGTGCCTACTATCCATTGGCATTTTGTCGCTGATAGTTACGGTGAATGTGGTCCTATACTTGGGGCGGCCTGTATGCTACCGGTAGCCTCCTATTCGTGTGCCGCTTGCTTACTTCACGGTCGTGTTACACACAGCGGTATTTACCGGACCGTTAGTGTTCACGATCGGTGCGGGATAGCACATTCGTATTTTCGCCGTACATGCCTGATGCTGTGTAACGTTGCCCGACGGACCGTGTTGAGTGTACCTTATGGCCGCCATACATACGGTCATGGTTTGTACATGCGTCCTTTGCATCTCCTGTTGGCTATGGCCCTGTGGTACATTCTGGGACATTTCCGCTTTGCATCGTTTTACGTCGCCACGTGCATAGCCACTGAGGAGATGTCAGTACTACTTTGTGGGTACTGCTGTACATCGCCTATGGTTCCTGTACTGTATGCCTCGCGTATTATTACACTCCGCCTGTGACATGTCATCTACATACACAGTTTACAGTGGCACACACATTACACAAACACAGCGGAACACCGACAACCTCACCTCACACATACACATATTGCCGCCATGGCTCTCAACCTTCTATTTCCAAAGTGAGGAACACACACATTAGTAATGTGAAACAAATGGGCATAATGTGGAACACATAGTAATGGCATAGTGACAACTTCAGCTAAGTAGGTCATAGGTTGATTATAATATGCTGATTTACTTACAGTGAAGAACCTTTAATGACTTACTATGATTAAATTCTATTTACCAGGATGTCATTTATATACATTCCTAACAATGGATGTTTGACAGACATTTTCAATGTGGAACTTTGAGGAACTGCGAGGAACATGAACTGTTTTACACCCCAAATGAGATCGTTCCTCATAATGTCGTACACTTCACTGGTAAGCTTGCCGCATTCGCACCGACGATTGAACACAATACCTCGTTGGCGCGCCGCGGCGGCGTGTATCTCCGCACTCATATCCTATGGATATGACACGCTTTATATCCGTTAATGTACCGTGGACTGGTGACCATCCCGACACGCGGATATGTATTGATGCAGGTTGACATTTCCATGGCTGGCGTTACCTGCTCTGCCCACCCTCCAGGATGATCGGGTTGTCGGTCACTATGTTTACTATGTGGTGATTTCGCGTCTTACTTATCTGTGAACTTGCATCCCTGGGTTCCATATTACCCTGTTGTACTTTATATCTGTGTATGCGTACATATATTTCTACATGTGTACTGATATCTATTTCCGTATCTGTGTATGCACATGAGTACATATGTGGTCGACTTGCGGCGATAGTGGCAGCATACGGCTCCGCCGTGTGCTGTAGAACCGGCGTCTTGGTGAGGTGTTGGCGTTCCATGCTCTGCTGGCTATTGGGTGTGCAGTGTTTGGGCGGTGCCTTTGTTGGAGTCACACATCGTCCGCACATACGGTACACATTACGGCGGACATGTTTGTGTGGCGTCCATTTTACTGTGTGTGCAGGTCAGGAGGTGTCAGTCCATGGGGCCTACACTGTCAAAGTATGTGCTATCGTTCCCTCTTTGCCAGGGCGTAGGCATATTGGGTGCGCCTCTGTCTACCTACTGGGGCTGGCTCAGTGTGTCCATGGCGCTGAGCGCCCTGTGCCTGTGCTTGCCCTGGCAGTTGTGGCGGGCTTGGTGGCCCTCCGGCATCATGTCCCTGCAGCAGCTGTTTCCGCAGAATCATATTGTGTAGCATACAACATACTATGAATATGTGGGCAGTTGTGCCTGGAGAGTACTGTAAGGCTCCACGGATGTATCCAAGCACGGAACCGTGATTTCAACATCGAACACACGCTCTATGATTATTCTTGTTTGTGCGTGTGCCTCATTATGGCGTTCTTGCATGTGTGTGTGTGCATTTCTGATGGGTGTCATCAACCACGGCTCCAGTGCGTAGCCAGCATCCCCACAAGGTGACCTTGTGTGATGTCCCCTGGCGAATACCTGATACAGCTGTGAGGCATGCCAGATATGGGAGTCGTGGTAGCTTCCAGGGCTGCCAGCACACACATCCATGATAATGCCCTGCGCATTGCACACGACCTGGCAATTGATGGAGGGTATCCCTTGCGGTTTATGTAGCGTCTACCCTGCTCCCGGGTGGTGACTTAATTTCTATGTGCGTACAGTCTATCGCACCCAGGACCTCCGGGTATTGTGCCACCACGGTGGAAGCGGCGCATATTGCTAGCCAACTCCTCCTGAGATGTGGGGAAATTTATGTGCTCATGGGCATGTGGTAACATGGCATCCAGGAACTGGTGTAGTACCCTGGATGCTGATGCCTGTGAGATGCCCATTATGTCCCGGTTGGCCTTTGAAAGGTACCTGTAGCCAGTATTCGCAAGCTCACACATACCTTTGTGTCCACTGGGATGGGCTCCCCTCTGTTGTCTCTTGTTCTCAGGCGCGGCCGGCACAGCTCCACTATTTGCTGTAACGTGTCCCTGTCCACCCTGTAGCGCTCTACTATCTCCAGGTCTCGCAGCCCCTGGTAGGTCACCCTTGGTCTGAACACTCTCCTTCTCCTGTGAGGCCTACGGTGGTTGTCGGCACCACCCTCCGCAACTCCGTCTGTCTCTGCCACATACCTATGCATCACGGCCACGGCGGCACCCAGCATATACATATTAAAAGTTCCCGGTCTGTTTACACCCTACGGTGCGGCGTTTGGGAAATCGCTGTGTGTTGTGTGCATTCACACTTAATACTGTTGTGCTGTATACCGGTGATGTCATTGGGTGTGTCTGTGCAGCCGTATCAATGGATTATTTGCGTGGTTTTACAGTTGCAACTGCAGCGGTACTGCCTGTACTGTTACATTACAGTTGCCTGCATTGCCTTGGCCTTGCATCTTACATTACTGCATCCTGCAGGCACATGGCATATGATGCATTTTATCTGCAGCCGCGGTTATGCTACCTCTGTACTTGGCTGTGCTATTTCGGTTCTTTGCTCTTTGCATTTCTACTACATCCCCTACTATCTTTGCATTCATATGCCTCCCTTTCCCGTTATGCAGGAGTCTGCATGCAGAGTTATCAGCTGCGGCGTTTGCCCTTCCTGGATTGATTGGTGTTGATTGCTCATTACGGCTCCATTTACACTGCTTCCGCATTTCCTCGTATTCTCCGCATTACCTTCCTATATCCGTGGTTGTTGGCGGGGAGGCCGTCACATGACTGGTTTAGGGAACGTAGTCATCCTCGTGCACATGCATCTGTGCGCGCATTATGTACTCTCAGCGCATCTATTTCCTCACCCGCCAGTCCTGATGCTGTGATGTGCATTGTACAGCCCAGATTTGCTGACCATCAATATCCTTCCTCCTACAGTGGCACACCCCACTGTGGTTGACATGTATCTCGTGTAGGCCACTCCTCGGTGTAGTACCGCTACGCCGTTTGCTCCATCCTTACACCGGCGCCGTTTTTGCGATTCACTATTATCTGCCTCATTTGCATGGAATTGACTACTAATACATGGTTACGGCGCGAACACCGCCACCACTCCTTGACAACCATTGCGCTGGGGTTGAAGCTTTACATACATACTATGGTGTGTGGTGGCTGTGCAGCTGATGTGTGTTATACTGCTCTTTTAGGACATTGTCATATTATTTCATTGCTTTGCAACTTCTGTGCACATATCCGGGGTCTGCTGTTCTTTCTACGTACGTGCCATTTATGTCATTCTTACATTTTGTGCATATTTTCTTTGGACATTCTCGGTGCCTTTCCACATTGGCATATTGCACCTGTATGATACCTGACTTTGACAGCCTTCCGTTACTCCTCGGTCATGTTTGGGTAAATGTAAACCGTTTTTTGGTTTACATTGCCGTGCCCTACCTACGCCTGCGCCACTTCGTGGATCGCTATTTGCCCTCATTTGCATGGTGCAATACCGCACACAGTGTGTTTTGCATACCTACGCCGGGGGCGGAGACGGTCCAGCGCACGCCGGTAGTGCACGTGGAATTCATTCATACCTGAATCGCTCAGCAGCCATATTTGGCGTTATAACGCCGACGCTATGCTGGCGCCTGGCGCAAGGTTCATGAATCCCGGGGCATGTTTTAACTGTTGTCATTTGGAATTGTTAATGTAGTGATGTATTTATATATATATATATATATATATAGAGAGAGAGAGAGAGAGAGAGAGAAAGGTCCACTTCTAAATCTTGAAAGCTCAGAATCTCAAAATTCAAAATACTGAGTCCAAAATCTTGAAAATTCAAAATACTAAAAACTCAAAATACTGAATTGCATAATATCGAAAAAAAGTACAGGATACCAATACATACTATACTCCACCAGAAGTACATAGAGAAACAAATAAAAGACAAAGCATATTAGTTTACTCTGAATATAAGCCCCCCTGCACCCACCATGTGGGGGCACCCCCTGCTACTTAAATATATCACCTCCGAGATTGCACTTTACTACACTAAGATGAGTTATGTTGTTGTATAGCAAAATAAAAAGGAACATGACTAAGGTTACAACAGGCAGTCATGAAGCATGTAATGTTGTGGGGTGTGGGGGGTGCAGGGCAGCTTGGCCCCCTGGTTATAACTGAAGAAGTGTAGCATGTAGTTGTGCTGGAATATTGTAAGTGTTGGTGTACTCTGTTTTTCAATATTATGAAATTCAGTATTTTGAGTTTTCAGTATTTTGAACTTTCAGTATTTTCGACTCAGTATTTTGAATTTCGAGATCATGAGTGAGCTTTCAAGATTTTGTAGTGGACCCATATATATATATATATATATATATATATATATATATATATATATATATATATATATATATATATTTATGTATATATAAACATATGTATGTGTGTTTGTTTGTAATATTAGTCTGCACCAAAGGATAACAGCTTACAATTAAAAAGGTTATGATGGTAAATGTGATGATAGGATTGCATGTTTTGAAATGTCCAATTAAAGAAATATTAAAAAATGTCAGTGCAGCATAGATAATTGCTTCCTAATGTACACTGTTAATTTTAAAGTATGGCACAGGTCACATAGTCTATATACATCTGCCCTTTTTGTACTGTGCAATATGTTGTATATCTATACCACAAGCAAGAGATACCATGTGGCTTTGGTGCACTGGAATAGTCAATGCATTTTAGATGTTTAAGAATTGTACCATCTGAGTCATACAACTTTTTTCTACTGTTGGAGTTCTATGAGAAAGACTATACTACCTTAATGTTACTAAGTGCTCCCTAGAATTTTTGCATTTCAGGCCTCACCATCACCATCATAGTCAATATTATTATTATTAGTAATGGTAATTGTAATAGTAGCAGTAGAAGTAGTAGTAGCAATAGCAGCAATAGTAGTATTACTAGCACTAGTAACAGCAGTACTAACACTAGCAATGGTATTACCATGGCCAGGTTATGGTCCTATGTTTCCAACTTCTATCATCAATTTATATGTAACATTCTGGAGTGTCAGAAACCACACCACTGCCTGTCAAATAAAATGTGAAGAGGCTGGCCTTAAGAGTATACAGCAAATGTACAGTGCTGCCCTAGGTTTGTCCAAGACTTACAACACCCAAATAAACTTTACACTGAACATCTACACACCTAGAAACTTCCTTTTGAAAGGAAGTGAGTGGCTTAAATAAAAAAAAAGCTCTACAATATATTTGTGTCTGAACTCTGTTTCAAAGCCATATTACATTTTACTAAATGAACTACTGAGTTCCATAATATTTTACACATTTTACACATTTTTATGTAAAAGGATCTACTGGAAAGGTCATTTACCATCTCTGTACAAATCTTATCCTGTTTTGAAAAAAATAATTATATTTAATTCACTGTAGTACTGCTTTCCTACATTTATTTCACATTTTACTATATCTTTACTAAAAGGCATCTGCGAGTTTCACACAGCCTCTCAACATCTCCACGTTTCTTGATTTAAGCAAGGTTTCTTGACACATCAGCATGGGAGTTGAAGGTGTATCTGATTGCTTGATTCGAAAGGCAATTTGTATTTTTATTAAAAGGGTAGGATCCTTTGACATTTTTCTCCTGTGCCAACCCAATGTATTACTGGTTCACTACTTTGTATGCAAAGAAAATATGAGGCACATACTTCTATTTCCACTTAAAATGGTCTTTGATTGATCTCAACAGTCTTAAGAGTAGCATTAAACTTCCCCACCAGATCCTTTGTTTGTGGATGATAAGAAGCAATTTTTAATTGTTTTACCCTAAAGCACTTAAAAAATGTCAATGGTCTAACATTAATTTATTTCCTTTGTTTAACAGTATTTGCAATTAGAAGACCCTCTGCTAAAAAATTCTAATGGATTTGTCTGCTTTTCTGCCTCAGCACAGGACAAAGAAAACAAACAAAAAATGCCATGAGTGACTACTGAACTCAATTAATAATAACACACAGGTTAAGTGGGTAAAAGGGCCAAAAGTGCTTAACCTGCATGTGATTATTAATATGTTGTGTGTGGTAGTCACTTATGGCATTTTATTGTTTCCTTGGATTTTCTGTGTAACGTCTAGCTGGCTGTGGTTCCTAGTCATAACAGAGGAAAAATCCACCATTTTAGGTTATCCAGTTGTATGTATACTCTACACACAGCAAGATATACTTCTTAAGTGTGGTGCTTGAGTTACTAAGATGTCCAAAATTTCCATGGCTGCCCTTTGAAATGCTTCCTACATAACAGGCAATGGTGTCAATGTGGCTATAGCTTTGTCTCCTGCCTTACTAAACTCTTTGCATTGTTTACATACCTTCTGGTTACATCCTGTTGTCTCCTGTCACATTTATTTGCAAAACCTGCCAAAAGAAATTTTGTGTGAGCCTCTTGTATGTGTTTCATGCCTATATGTCCTGAAAAGGAATATCATAGCCTATAGGCAGAAATACCTATAAGTAGCCCCTTAAGACTGCTATTTGTTGTAGTGCTTCTCCTTTTAGACTTCCCTCAAGGGTCAATTCTTTGTAGAGTAAGCCTTTGTCTCAGTATACAGATATTCTCCTGCCTTGAGTCAGAATACTCATCTGATATCTCCTTCAAATTCTGTGAAGGGAAGCCAAGACTTGGACCTCTTTCAATTCTCTCTTTGCAGTCTTCCTAAATTAAATTCCCTTCCGAAAGAAGTATATTGCGATTTGACAGTTGTGTCTCAGATTCAGGATTGCTGATACTACCCAGCTCTTTCCCTGAATCAGCCACATTACCATCCTGTCTGTTTGATGCATGGATACTGTCTGGGTCTTCTCCCTGCTACTGTCTCCACTTGTTGGTCTCCATGTTTGGCTGCATATAATTGCATGAATACAAAGTGCTACATATATATATATATATATATATATATATATATATATATATATATATATATATATATATATATGGGTCCACTTTGTAATTTCGAAATACTGAAATCTCGAAATTCAGTATTTCGAAACCACAAAACCGAAAACCCAACCACAACTCACAAACTCGAAATCACACAACTGCGAAATTCAAAATCCTGTAATTACGCTACACATACAGTACACACATAAACATACACACAACTCCTCTCCACAATCAAACAAACTCATCTAACCTACATATAAGCAGGGGGGCAAGCCCCCCTGCACCCCCCCTATGTGGGGGGCTGCACACCTACACCCCCCTACTTATATATTCTAAGTTTGAGATCGCACAAACAGAAACACAAATGAAACTGACACACACACATCTTGCAGTTCCTCAAACACACACATAACAGTCACAACAAACACTTACACACACTAAACCCCTAACCAATACACTTACACACACAAACTTACCAAAATTAAACTTAAACATCCACAAACTGTACCAACGGAAGCAGAAATTCAAAATATCCGTCCTTTAGTATTTTGAATTTTGAGCTTCTGCCGGCTTCGAAAATGTGAGTCTGCAGCTTTGTAAGTTTGAAATACTGCAATTCGAGATTTCAGTATTTTGAATTTACAAAGCGGACCCATATATATATATATATATATATATATATATATATATATCATAAAATAAGTTACTGTTAAAATATATGCAAGGATATCATCAAACACTACCACCTGTTTATCATCCTCTTACCCTTCCTAGTGTACCTGAACCATGGCCAAGGGTACCTAAGAATAAATTGCACCTGTGGTCCTAACTAGACTCCAGTGCCTTGGCAAATAATGCTTCTTTTTAACAACTGCAGGTCGGACAATGGTTATATCTAATGCAGTACCCCTCTTCAAACTAGTTTAATTTCTCTCCATCATGATAGCCCTTGTTATAATTTAAAACACTACAGTTTCAAGTCCATCCACCACTACTATGGTGGTGTCACTGTTATCTCCCACCTCCAGAGGTATTTGGGCCATGCATGGCCCACCTGACTATACTAGAGATATCCAGCACAAAAGACTTTCACATATACTGGAACCAGTGGCCTTTTCATTTGCCTGTTGAAGCTGCTGTGATGGTAAATACTTCCCTATGACTTCCATTATACCCACTTGTAGTGCTAGGTACCTCTTTCTTGTACCATAGTGGCCTACTGACTATATAGAGGTCACCCTTTCTACCCAACTATTCAACTGAATATTTTTTGGGGGGTACAACAAGCATATCATCAGCTAAATCAACTTAAAAGTTATGACAGGGAAGTAATACTTTTTGTATTCAGTGGAAAATACGGCCCAAAATGCAGAATCCTTTACAAAAGCATTCTATGGACACCTACAGGAATGCATGGAGCATGCTATCCCAAATAAAACCAAGATTCACTCCTCCAAAGGCAGGAGATCTGTCTGGTGAACCCCGGCCATAAATAAGCTATACAACAGAAGGAGAAAGCTAATACATGATAGAGCAAAATCCCAAAAAGGGAAGGCGTCTCTGATCAGTACTAGCAAGAAACTACGATCCCTCATAAAATCATCTAAGGCCAGCTTCGAAAGAAAAATTGCACAAGACACTAAAGATAATCACAAGGCCTTCTTTAGTTATGTCAGAAACATGGGAGACAACTCCGAGATATGCTCTGAGTTACTGCAAAATGACAAAAAATACACTGAACCCACAGACATTGCCAACATCCTGGCAGAAAGGTTCAGTGCAAACCCCCCCCCCTTCCCCCCAAAAGAGAAAATGTCTATCCCAACAGAGTGCAGCCTTCCTGAGATCACAGATGCACAAGTGAGAGCTGCCCTCTCCAAAGCAAAAAACACAGCATCAATGGGACCAGATGGTGTCCCGGGCTGCGCCTTACATGAGCTCCAAGAAGAACTAAACCATCATATAAAGTCACTGTTCAATCTCAGCCTTACTACAGGATATGTACCCAAGGAATGGCATACAGCAATAGTGGTCCCACTCCACAAAGGTGGTGCCACAGCAGACCCTGGAAGCTATCGCCCTATAAGCCTGACTAGCCTGGTCTGCAAAGCTATGGAGCGTATCATCATGGAAATCATAAACAAAGACATTGGGAACCTCCAGACACTGGATCCTACCCAATTCATCTTTGTTAAGGGCAGATCTTGCCTCTTGAATCTGGTCGACTTCTTTGAAACAGTTACCAAAGCCATAGATGAAGGGAAGGTAGTCCACACAGCCTACCTGGTCCTCGCAAAAGCCTTCGACACAATACCCCACTTGGGCATCATAAATAAGCTCACCAGCTTAAATATCAACCCCTATGTCACAAGATGGGTTGCAAACTGGCTCAGGGATAGAACCCACATGGTAAGAATAGCAGGTGCCATGTCAGACTCTAAACCAGTTATAAGTGGCATCCCACAAGGCTCAGTCCTGGGACCTCTCTTGTTCGGTATATATTTCTCAGAGGTATAGGCTAACACGGGTGGACTATGGCTGACCAAGTTCACAGATGACTACAAACTGGGTGCCGTAATTGACTCTCCGGCTGACACAAGCATCCTCCAAAAGGGTCTCACAGAGATGGATAACTGGTGCCAGAGCCATGGCCTAAAGCTAAATGCCAAAAAGTACATAGTCATCCCCTTTGGGAAAAACAAAGTGCTTACAGATTACCACATAGGTGGTAATCCATTAAGTACGGAAGAAGTAATTAGGGACTTGGGGACCCAAGTAGATAGCAATCTCTCCTTTGACAATCACGTTGCCAAAGTGGTTAGAAAGACCTTCTATATATCCTACATTATCATGAAAGGATTCACATCTAGATCAAGAGAGGTCATTGTGCATCTCTACTCATCACTTATCAGGCCCATAATTGAATACAATGCCCCATTTGGGATGTACCTTACCCGACACCTGCAGCAACTGGAAAGACCCCAAAAGTACCTCATCAAGAGGATCAAGGGGCTCAAACAGATGCCCTATGCAGCGCGGCTAAAGAAACTCCAGCTCTACTCAGTTGTGTACCGCCTACTCAGAGGCGATCTGTGTCTGACGTATAAAGCCATGTCCAACCCAGAATTAATGGACATGCTTCACTCAGGAAATCCAAATTCCTTAGAGCTACATGCTCCAGGGATTTGAACCTCAGCACAGAAATAAATAGGACATGCTGGAGGGACAGATTCATATCCCAGAGGCTCCCCTCACTCTGGAACAAAATCCCAATCCATGTTAGGCAGAGCCCCTCACTGACCCTCTTCAAGAGAAATCTTGACGAATGGATGGGAGATCATAAGTTTACCCCTGGGATCTCTTCTGTGTCCCTGCTTGACAGAGGTACAGTAAACTAACCTTAAAAGGGCTACCTTCTGTGACCTACTATACAGAGGCACAGTCAACTAATCTAAAAGGGTGGTGAAAGCCAAACACACTCTGGCTAGGCTTATAAATGCCCTAGGGCAGATAGCCTAGTATCAACCTATGAACATATGAACCTATGAACCTATTCATGTGTTTTTCAGATCTTGGAGTTGCTACTACAATTATTGTTGAGAATATTTTAGGCTGTGTTACCTTGGAAGCAGCATAAATGTTTATTATATATTATATACAATTATATAATATTCTCATTTTATTTTAAGTGTTTACAATAATTGTGTTTATCGCTCATTCAAAATATAGTGTGCTATTTATCAGTCCAGTTTATAAACGTGTTAACATGACACAATATCTCAAACAAGTTCTGTTAGGTGACGTGTCCAGGTGAGCAGACTAATACAGCAGCAATGATACCGTCTGAGATTTTATAGGAGACTTTCAGGTGAGATATAACTTTATTTGCAATCATTTCAGTATTTGGGGTAAATGATACATCAGGGTCAAGAGTGAGGATGAAGCATCTCTGTTAGGTAGTGACTGGCAGTGACGTACTAGACAGATCGGAAATAATACATTTATTAGCAGGAAAAGTATACATTTGAATTCTCAGTGCTATTACTACAGTAATGGATATGTGTTGTGTTTAATTTGTGTCACAGTCTGATTCCAGCTTTGTTCTACTTGTTTTCTGTTATTATTTTTGTAAGGAATTACACACAAATGCACACACATACAATCACTAATAGGGTTGCAACATTCAAACTTCTTGAAGACCAGTAGGCTATAAACTTAACAATCAAACCTACTAATCACTGAAGAGTCTATATTATATTATGTACCCTCAAAAGACCATACTTTGTACCTCATTACACCTCTCTCTCCAATGTGTCTACTATGCATTTGCATAATTTTATACAAACAAAAACATTTTATTGTTGACCTGTTGAACTATATCAATGTAAAATTGTTACTTAGCTTCTTTTTAATACTTTAACTTTATGTAGGTAACCCAACATATGTGAATCTTTTTGCTATAACTGCTATTATATCAATATTGTTTAAAATTGTACTTGTTTAAAATGTACTACTGGAGCTTTTCTCCTCGGGTCTCCACTGAAAATGGGCCACAAGCCCAGTTGGACAAACTCGCTTAACAAATGTCAATAAATAAATAAATAAATAAATAAATAAATAAATAAATAAATCAGCGAATGCTTGAAACTGTAAATGCTGTATAATCGACCCAAACACTTCGAAAATCCAAAATGCTGAACACACGGATCAGCGATATTTTTCTCTGGGAAAAAAAAAATCACTGTTCCGTGCTTTCAGAATTTCGCCATTTTGGGTAAACACGTTTGATTAAATAGCATTCGCAACTTTAAGCATTCGCTTACATAATAGTAATAGGAACCCTCAATGAATATGAAGATACATCATAATTTTGAGGATGGTGTCTATGTTTCATGTAATCTGTCTTCACTTTATTACTGCTCTGTGTAAAGGCTTAAAGCTCCTTCAGTAATTCCACATAATGGAGATTAAACTGTGAAACTTTACCATTCTTGTGAATGCTCCTTACATGAGGTTTTCCTCTCAGTGTTCTAATCAGGATACCATGCCATCACTTTTTCCCTGAGAACACAATTTAAAGTTGAACTTAATCACAAGTTATTAGTTGATGCCACCAGACAACCTAAAGAAATTCCAGTGTTCTCTGCTCCCTTGGGATACATACCATAACAAATGCAACTAGTTATATCATTGACTTCTACACCAGCCTTGACTCCTGCATCAAACTTTTGTCTTAGCTTGGAACAAATATGAGGGCAAATGTAAAAACACACCCCTATAGTAGCAACCTAGTTTTATAAAAATTCTGCAGTAAAAATAAATAAGCTTCTCACAGTAAGAAAACAAAACAGATCCCTAATTCTGTAATAAGCTCAGAAGGTCTGTAAACATTTTAAGAGTAAAATCAAAGTCAGCTTTAACCTGAGTATGACCATTTTCACCAAAGACAGCCATAAAGTATTTTTTAATTATATTAGGAATTTCAGAAGTAACAGCCAACAATGCACAGAGCAGATATTAAAAGGCACATCCTATTCCATTCCTGAGGACTTAGCCAAAATACTCACTGACAAATGTAGTTTAACTTCTGTCTGATCACACCTTCTTGCTTTCCACCTTAATCACTCAACCCACTTCCTTTTAATTAGATTCCCTCTAATTAAATGTTCTTTCTGAAGCCAAAAATAGTAGCCCCATGGTTCCTGACAACATAGTAGTTACCAAACACAACCTTGTAAATCTATTCAGTTTTACCCTGTGGCTTAGGGAATAGCCAGCTCCCACCTTAAGGACCTAAACCTGTACTGAACATTAACAGATCTTCATGGCAGGATAGATATCTCCTACATTTGAAATAAGTTTCAACTCCATGCCAAACACAGCTGTTTCCTAATTCCCTTTAAAACCAGCCTTGATAAGCTGATAGGGTGCTTTAGGATCATCACAGGGCTATCCAAACAGGCCCTTATAGAAAGAGGAATTAAATAGTGGGTTTGCAGTGGCTTGCCTCCTAAAGGACAACTGCACAAATTGCCTGGTATAAACCTATGACCACAGGAACCTATGAAACACCATTATAGTGAAAGAGTCAGTTCATAGGCTGACAGGTTTGTAGATGTGTACTAGGCTAATGGCCCTGGAGCCTTTATAAACCTAGCCCATAGGATTACCCTGGCATCGTGCCACCCAACCTTAGTTCCCAGTGCCTCTGTTGAGCAGAGCCACTGGAGTGATCCCTGGGGTGAATGTTTTATGTCCCATCCACTCATCACGATTTTTCTTGAAGAGGGCCAGTGAGATGCTCTGCTTGACATGTATGGGAAGTCTATTCCATCACATGGGCAGTTTCTGTGTTATGAACCTGTCCTTCCAGCATGTTCTGTTGATTGTGGTAATGAGGTTGAGGTCTCTGGAGCATATGGTGCGGAAGGATTGGGATTTCTTTAGATGTAGCATTTCTAACAGAGTGGGTCAGACATGACTTTGTAAGTCAAGCAGAAATCGCCTCTAAGTAGGCGATATGAGACAGAGAATAGTTGGGAGTTTTTTGAGTCTCTCCATATAGGACAAGTGTTTAAGGCCTAGGATCCTCTTTCTGAGGTACTTTTGTGGCTTCTCCAGTTGTTGCAGGTGTCTAGTGAGGTGCATGCCAAACGGGGCATTGTACTCAATGATTGGCCTAATGAGGGAAGCATAGAGGGAGACAATGATCTCTTTCTTCCTGGATACAAAACCCTTAGTAATGAGATGTGCCACATAGAAGGACTTTCTGACCACAGTGGCAATGTGGTGGTCAAAAGAGAGGTTGCTATCAACCTGTGTTCCCAGACCTCTTATAACTCCTGCTGTGTTCAGTGGACTACCATCGATGTGATAATTCATGGGAACTGGGTTTTTCCCAAAGGGGATGACGACACATTTTTTGGCATTGAACTTAAGGCCATGGTTCTGACACCAGTTGCTGGTCTCAGTGAGACCTTTCTGTAGGATGTCAACATCGCTAGGAGAGTTAATAATAGCTCCCAACGTGCACTCATCTGTGAACTTTGTCAGCCAAAGACACTTTGTGTTGGCCTGGATTTCAGAGAAGTAGATACCAAACAGGAGAGGACCCAAGACCGAACCCTGTAGGACTCTACTCATGACTAGTCGACAGTCTGACTTGGATTCAGCTACTTTCACACTGTGGGGTCTATCTGTGAGCCAGTTTGCAACCCACCTAATGATAAAGAGGTTGATGCCTAGCTTAGTGAGTTTTTCTATGATTCCTGAGTGGGGAATGGTATCAAAGGCCGTGGCCAGATCAAGGTAAGCTGCGTGAACCACAATGCCTTCATCCACAGCTCTGTTTACTGACTCAAAGAAGTTAACTAAGTTGAGCAGGCATGATCTACCCTTCACAAAACCAAGCTGTGTGAGATCCGGAGTTTGGAGATTCCCTATATCCTTGTTTCTTAGGTCCATGATGATGCGCTCCATAGCTTTGCATATCAGACTCGTCAGGCTAATGGAGGAATAGCTCCCAGGGTCTGTAGTCACTCCTCCTTTGTGGAGAGGGATGACTGTAGCAGTGCGTCATTTGGTAGGGGCAAAGCCTGAGGTGAAGCTGTGATTGAACAGGGCACACAGGTGAGGTGCCAGTTCACTCTGTAGTTCATGTAGAGCACAGCCAGGGATATTGTCAGGTCCCATAGAAGCTGTATTCTTGGCCTTGGACAGTGCTGTTTTACCTGTGCAGCAGTAATACTGGGTGCCTGGCAATCTACTTGTATTGTTATTGGTCCTCTAAGGGGGGGGGTAAAGTTGGCACTGAATCTGTTGGCCAGTATATTGGCAATATCTGTTGACTCGGTATAGGAGGTACCATTGTGCAGTAGCTCGAACCAAATCTGGGTATTGCCGTGGAGATACCTTACATAATTATAGAAGGCCTTGTGGTTGCCTTTACTTTCTGCTACAATTCTGTTTTCATAGCTAGCTTTGGAGGATTTGATGAGGGATCTCAACTTTTTGTTGAGGCTGATAAGGGAGTTTTCCAGTCTTGGGGCTTCATCTTATTCTGCATCAGTTTCCTCCTTTGGTTGTAGAGTTTGTTTATGGCAGGGGACCACCAGATTGGCTTTGCTTTTTGGGAGGAGAGCGTCTTGGTTCTATTGGGTATGGCGAGATCCATGCATTTGTGTACATGCTTGTACAGTGCATTGGTGCATGATTCAGCAGTCATGCAACTATTCTCCATTTACATGGGTGCAGTGAAGTTAGCCACCTCTGTTTTTAAGAGTCCAAAGTTAACTTTTAATAAGTTTTTCATGGTGGTTTCCTTTGCGGGGGGGTGGAACGGATGTGGATATCCAAGGTGATTAGTTTGTGGTTGGATTTAACCAGGGAGGAGTTGACTATTGGTGTAGAGCAGTGGTCACCCATGTTGGTAATGACCAGATCAAGGATATTGCTACTTCTAGTGGGGGTAAGAATGAGCTGATCCAAGGCATTGGAATTAATGAATTCCAGGAAACATCGGGCAAGTGTATTGGTACATGAGTAGCTTTCCTAGTTAATGGAGGGTAGTTGAAGTCACCCAGTATGAGGGTGTTAGGTTGGACTGTAATATTCTCCAGGGTGCTTAAGAACATGGAGTGTGAGTCTTGGGACATTGTTGGGGACCTATAGCAGGCTACAACCTGAATCACTGTCTTACCCAATGTTAGCTGCACCTGAAGTATCTCAGATGCATTATGTTGGGCTACCAGTCTGGAGGTGTGTGCATCCTTTATCAATATGGAAACACCATCGCCTTTGGAGCTTTGGTCCAAGTTCTGGGGCTGAAAGGTGTGGAATGAGTTTTAACCTGGTAGTGCAGAGGTGCTTTCTGTTGCCTTGAACTAGGTCTCTGTTACGGTACAAATGTCGATGTTGTCCATTTTAAGGAGGGCTTCAAGTGAGTGCATTTTGAGATTTAGACTTCTAGCATTGAGCAGCATGACCCTCAGATTGTATTTGTTTGTAGCTGTTATGATGGTAATTTTGTGTTTGGAACACTGTCTAAAAAGGCACTATAGGGGTGGCAATAGCCTTGGCCAGTATCCAGAAGCCCAGGGGTGACAGACGCAGGCCACCTCTGGCAAAGCATCGAGGACTGTCAACCATGTCATCCCAGGCAGATAGATACTGGATCTCCTTAGAATGACACCAGAAACTTAGCCAATTCTTAAAATCAATCATTTTTCTGCTTGTACTGTGGTATAATTCTGGGTGATGGTAGGATGCTGCTCAGGGCTAGAGTCATACCTGCCTGGGCTACATAATCCGAGAGCACCTCCATGTCTTTCTTCATGTAGTCCAGGGAGGTCCGTCTCAGGTCATTCATGCCCACATCTACAATGACAGAGTCATATTTGGACTTGTTGTTGAGGGACATGAGTTCGTGCATTATGTGGCGGATCCTGGCACCTGACAGGCAACTGACTGTTACTTTATCCTTATTCGACAGACAGCTGACTGTTACTTTATCCTTATTCGACCTAGTAAGTGGGACATCAGTGTGCCTCACTATCGAGTCACATATGACTAGTGTGTTGGGCATGCTGTTTTGCCTTAGGGGCTTTGGTTGAGTGGCACACTGTTTAGGAGATTTATGTGTCTCTTGATAAGTGTTGTGGTAGTCAAGTGCATTTCTGCCTTGGAGGTCTCTGCTGTTTGGGTAGATTTTTATTGACACCCTCCACGGAGGTTGGTGTGTGGTTTGTGCTTTTATGTGAAGGCAGTGCCGGTGTGTGTTCTGGAGGGCTATGTGTTCCATGTGATATAGTGCAAGTGTTGACCTTCTCCTCTTAACCAGCTATTCCAGTCTTGGCTGGAGAGTGTGTGGCTTCCGATTTGGATATATAAGTGCATCTTTCACAAGTCTCAGTGTTGGGAGGTAAGAGGAGATGGTTGTCTGTACATGAGGCAGTTGCTACATTGCCTCAGGATGCCCAAGTTCACCAGATTGATGGGGGAAAGCACAGGGAACTGACCTTTAGACATGTCTGGAGGGGTCGGCATTAATAATAAGTACTGGAGTTGTTTCCTTGTAGAACGTTTAGTGCTGGTAGCACTTTTGTGTGCTACAGAAATTGCTACAAGAAGTCTGTTAAACTGCTAGACTAATAAGCTAGTAAATGTGCAGGAGAGGTGAGAACTAGCAGATCTAAGGGAAAATTTGAACAGCAGACTTTGGCGCCACTCAGAAGCTTACAAACAGTCCTCGATACAGCAAATCTGTATCAGGACTAGACTAGTTACAGTAAAGGCGGGAAACAAGTGCAAATGCGGCTTTTAAACCAGAAAGTTGAAAGAGAAGGAAAATTGCCCAAACAGTCAATAAACTACAATTTCTGGGCCAGAAACCACTCCTGTGGTAGATAGGCTACCTAGGACTTACCACTCCCACTGATAAGCTCGAAGGCTTCCCTCCAATGCAATAAGGCTTGGGGGCTCAGAAACTCACATACAGTCCTCAGAAGATTACATACATTCCTCGATGCAGCATGAGTTATAGCAACCTGGACTGGATTCCTGTGATTTATTCTAAGACCGAGAATGATGAATTTGAAATCCTGGAAATGGAAAATATGCAAATGTAAAATATGATATTTTTTGTCAGACCTATATCTTATATGTTTTATAAGATATTAAAATACAAAGTTGATAATGAAAGTGTGTTTTATATATATATATATATATATATATATATATATATATATATATATATATATATATATATATATATATATATATATATATATATGTGACACACACACACACACACACACACACACACACATATATATATACATATATATATATATATATATATATATATATATATATATATATATATATATATATGTGTATATATATGTATGTATCCCTTCTGGGGATATTGATTTTAGTTCTATATTTTTTCTGCAGTCCAGGGGAATGGGACTAGCTGTCTGCTTAAGCCCACACTCTGAGTGAGAATGCCAAGTTGTTAAGCCATAATCATTGTATAAAGAAAAGTTTTTTTTTTTCAGGCTCTGCATTGAAGTGAACCATCTTTGATTTTCTGGAAGTGCTTAGAATAAAAAATAATTTTATGAGAGATAAATGAGTGGGAGAGCTTATTAAGTACCATACATCAGAGTATTACTATGTTTACTTTTAATCTGATAGAGCCTTTGAACAAAAAGTCATGCATACATTGTTAGGGTTCAGTAATTAAAATGTATAGAAATTAGTCTGAGTCTCTCTATGTTTCTCATCAATACTAGCTCTCTGGGTTAAAATTCAGTGAAGTGCAGGGCTTTTGTGCACTTTGCTGTGAGCTTAATATTAGGTGGGGGGCTGTGTCTTGACAGAGTCAGATGTAAAATGTAAATTTGTTACATAAAGCATAATAGGGTACATTATGTTCACCTAAGAAAAAAAACTATGACCGTGCATATTGTGCTCCCACATCCCTGTTTTCTATGACCAAATATATCAAACCAGAATCCACTGCTAGGCTGGCATGACTTATCTGAAGGTCCAGCTGTATCCCATAGGCATCCATAGACCAATGAATCTCTGACCCCCAAGGAAACAGCATACACACCCCGCAAGGCATCCTCCCACAGTCAGGCTTCCCCATCCCATGGTAAGGTGTGTCAAAAGGAACAGGTTATCTCTTGCTAATAACCTTCGGAGCTATTTTGATGATTTTCGAGGGATACCAAATTGGAGGCGCTGATCGCATTGTGCATTGTCGTGTCACTTCATGTTGTCCTGTTTCATTATTAGCAGACTGTGAGACATGAGAGACATGCGGAATGGGCATACATATGTTCATGTGTGTACGGTACGCACAAGGGCATCACAAAACAAAAAATCAATCATTAGCGGACGGGAGGCCGGAGTTGGCTGTTCTAGACTAAAAAGGAAAAGCCGAAGACACAACAACAACAACCAAATTGGTCGATGGATTTTTTTTGCTCATGGGTTATAGCAACATGGATTGGATTTCTGCAGAAAATTGGCTGAAATGACAATTGCTAGTGCAAGTTTTAGCTTCACTTAGGATATGGGTTGTGATGGATTTCCTTTTGTGTGAATTAAGTAGACAATTTGGAACTTTTATGGAGATTTTCTTGTTTGGATCTGTTTGGAGCATTCCTATGTATCTTTAGCAGCTATTCTAACTTGTTTACTGATAACTGAATTTTCTAGAGTGGTTACTACTTTATTTGTTTTATAAGGTCATTCTACTAATTTCATGTGGTTCTCTTTGACATATTTAGTGGTTAACACTGAGTAGTGTGTAGTGTATTTAGTAATAGCCAGAAATTTGAAGGTGAAGTTGAATATTGCAGTGTATAGCTGAGTTCAATAGATTTTAAGTAAAAATAAATAGCTGCTGTCCTTTTTACTGTAATGATAAAGGCTGCCTTTGATTATTACATATTATCCCATCTGCAGTACCATTTGATGTCATGATTTGCTATATCTCTTCCCATTTACATATAATGTTTGTGATTAATCACACCAATGTGTGCTGAGCTTAAAGGTATGTCGTTGATCATCTTGAAAACTAATGTAAACCTCCATTAAATGACAAACACGAGGTTCTACTATGAAACATTGACTTCATGAAAGCTGATGAGCTGAAAGCATAAAAAAGTCCAAAACACAGAAGGACAAAAATAATATGCAGCTGTTTTAGAGGGGACAAGCCCCCAGCATCCCCCATGTAGTAGGCTAGAACCTCTTCCCCCAACTTATATATACCAACTCCTCACCCACACCAATTTGAAGAAGTTAAAGAAGGAAACTTCCCAAAGCAAATGAATCATTGCTGGTGTATGCTTAGAAACTGCATGGGTAATGTTTACCTATAGGAAATAATGCTCTGCGTTATGTCATTTTCTTCTTTTTCAGTGTGTTACTGATGCTCGAGCAATTTCATCTCAAGCAACTGTAGAAAAGCTGAAACACACATTTAAGCTGCAAAAAGTGAAAGTTTACATGGAGTTTAAAAAAAATGTAAACCTGAGGAAGAGACAGCATTGCATTTAGGATTAACAGGTTGAAACTATGAAAAAATAGACGATATGGACATCAGAACTAGAAGATATAAATGGAGACAGGTAACTTTTCCTTTATGTCTTATGAGAAACCTGAGTAATTAAATGAGTCATCTATTTGTAATGCTGATGGAGAGGCTGGCTGAC